>NC_089847.1:553964-633964 GCF_035609145.1 Eleutherodactylus coqui | reverse complement strand
CTCCTGTTTGTGCCTGTCTTCCTCCTCATCCCCTCCTGTTTGTGCCTGTCTTCCTCCTCACCCCCTCCTGCTTGTGCCACCCCCCTCCACCCTCCCCCTGCTCACTGCCACCCCCTCCTGCTTGTGCCTGTCTTCCTCCTCACCCCCTCCTGCTTGTGCCACCCCGTTCACTGCCACCCCCTCCTGCTTGTGCCTGTCTTCCTCCTCACCCCCTCCTGCTTGTGCCACCCCGTTCACTGCCACCCCCTCCTGCTTGTGCCTGTCTTCCTCCTCACCCCCTCCTGCTTGTGCCTGTCTTCCTCCTCACCCCCTCCTGCTTGTGCCTGTCTTCCTCCTCACCCCCTCCTGCTTGTGCCTGTCTTCCTCCTCACCCCCTCCTGCTTGTGCCTGTCTTCCTCCTCACCCCCTCCTGCTTGTGCCTGTCTTCCTCCTCATCCCCTCCTGCTTGTGCCACCCCGTTCACTGCCACCCCCTCCTGCTTGTGCCTGTCTTCCTCCTCACCCCCTCCTGCTTGTGCCTGTCTTCCTCCTCACCCCCTCCTGCTTGTGCCTGTCTTCCTCCTCACCCCCTCCTGCTTGTGCCTCCTCTTGCTCGCCATTCTTCCTGCTGGCTAACAGCTACTCTTCAGGCTAATGTCACACGGCTGAGCGTGATCTTTGGGCCGTGAAGCTTGGCGCGATACTGCGCTCACCAACGTACGCCTTCCATTACTTCAGTACAGTTGGGATCCTCCATTGTGTTCACTCGCAGGCACCTTGCATGCCATGCGATATCCAGCCCCCTGAAAAACAATGGGCGATGCGATGATTACTGGACAGGTCGCCGCTCGTCACTGGACGAGAGCTCATTATTATCAGATTACGAATGTGCAGCGAGGGTCAGCTCTTCGGATTAGTGGGGACCAGCTGCTCCCCGGGACGGCTCGGATTCCACGAGTGCATATGACAGCGTATCGGCCGCACAGAGGAACAAATCCAAGCAGGGAATGACATCAGAAAGTAGCCCAACCCCCGGAAGCCTGGCGACATTCTCTTGTGCTGTCACGGTGAGTGCTGCTCTGAGCGCCTTCAGGACGGGACGCTGCTCGCTAGGCTTGTGGAGGAAGAGCCCGGAGGAACCAACGGCTGCCCACAAATCCCTGATTTCTTAATACCATTTGTATCTGGTCTCCTAGCAACGTGCGTACGAATCCGCGGCCGTATGCAATGTGGATCGGACACATCCATAGAGATCAATGGAACCAATGCATGCCCAATCCACGGTCAAACAGAGCATGCTGCCATTTTTCTTCCGCTCGTGGAATCCACAACGTGAGAGTTTGAACTCCAATGTCTTCCAATGCTTGCGTATCGTACGCACGGACGGCGATTGCAGAATTCGCAATTCAAATCCGCTCGCGTGAGACCGGCCTTAGCAGCAGGAAAGCCGGTGAAAATGGAGCAATGCGGCCGGCGGCGTGCGCATGTATTCACGGACGGGTGTACATGTGCCAGTTTCGAGTTGGGTCTTAATAAAGAACAAAACCCACACGTGGTCCTTTCTCGCAGCTCGCGGGGGTTCGTTCACCACCTTTAATATAGAGATTTATTGACTACAGGAAGCTACAGTATATACGGAGTCGGCGCGCTGCATGGCGGGGAGGAGCCCGCGCTTGTGCCATAGCCCCAGGTCATTAGTGGACCACAGCAGACTGGAGACCACCACTGCCCTGGGTTCCTTTTAAATATCAGACCTCCAACCTGCGGCCCTCCAGCTGATGCAAAAGTTCAACTTCGAGCAGACCCCGACAAACCCCTCTTCAGGCATGCTGGGAGTTGTAGTCCTGCAGCAGCTGGGGGCCTGGAGGCTAATGAGCGATACAAGTGCGTATAGAGGCTCTGATGAGACAATACAAGGCGCTCTTAGGGGAGCGATGCTTCATTTGATGTCCCTTTACTGTTGACTCATGACAGCATTCAGTCTTTCAACCACAGAGCAAACATGGACTGACAGACAGGGGGGCACGGGGGTCCGCAATGGGAAGCAGTGAATCATCCGTCCATCGCACCCCTATAGAAAAGTCCTGTATGCTAATGGCGGTCATACTTCATCCTGGACTTGGATGGGGTTGACATGTCCCTCATCCGCCTGCTTCCGGCGCACCTCTGGAGGGGGACGAGGGGGGGGGTTCTCTGGGGGGCGTTTAATGGTCTCCGCTGCTTTCCGCTTGGGTGGTTCTCTTGGTACGATGGGATGCCATTCCTCTCCACGGATCGCAGCCTGGATGCAAGAATGAGAGGTCAAGACAGATCCTGAGGGACTCCAAAATATACAGTAACATTCAGAAAATGACCCCCAGGGAGAACTTACTGCCTCCTGCACGGACCCCCAGGGATAACTTACTGCCCCCTGCACGGACCCCCAGGGAGAACTTACTGCCTCCTGCACGGACCCCCAGGGAGAACTTACTACCCCCCACATAGACCCCCAGGGAGAACTTACTGGCCCCTGCACGGACCCCCAGGGATAACCAACAGTCCCCTGCACGGACCCCCAGGGATAACCAACAGTCCCCTGCACGGACCCCCAGGGATAACCAACAGTCCCCCGCACGGACCCCCAGGGATAACCAACAGTCCCCTGCACAGACTCCCAGGGATAACTTACTGCCCCCCGCATAGACCCCCAGTAAGATCAGGGGCACAGATACTCACCAGCAAGTAAATGATGGCTGCAATTCCAAGGCATACGGTGCCCAAGATGGTGGCCAGGATGAAACCCCCGGGAACTGCCAACCTGCGCAGCCAAAACATGTAACATGCCAAGTTACTGCATAGTTCCATTACTGCGGAATCCTGCTGCTCCCACTCTGGGACCTCCCAACACATCAGCCCCGCCCCTCCTGAAATACTCTGTGCTGCTAATGTCCCGCTGCTTCCACTCTGGGGCCTCCCACCACATGAGCCCTGCCCCTCCTGAAATACTCAGTGCTGCTGATGTCCCGCTGCCTTTAACTTTGGGAACTCCCAGCACATCTGCCCTGCCCCTCCTAAAAATACTCTGCAGCGCTGATATCCCGCTGCCTCCAGTCTGGGACCCCCTACCACATGAGTCCCGTCCCTACTTAAACACTCTGTGCTGCTGATGTCCCGCTGCCTCCAACTCTGAGACCTCCCACCACATCAGCCCCGCCCCTCCTGAAATACTCTGTGCTGCTGATGTCCCGCTGCCTCCAACTTTGGGAACTCCCAGCACATCAGCCCTGCCCCTCCTAAAAATACTCTGCAGCGCTGATATCCCGCTGCCTCCAGTCTGGGACCCCCTACCACATGAGTCCCGCCCCTACTTAAACACTCTGTGCTGCTGATGTCCCGCTGCCTTCAACTCTGAGACCTCCCACCACATCAGCCCCGCCCCTCCTGAAATACTCTGTGCTGCTGATGTCCCGCTGCCTCCAACTTTGGGAACTCCCACCACATCAGCCCCGCCCGTGCTAAAATACTCAGTGCTGCTCCTTGGCTGTGATATCTCCCAAGGTCGGCCCCCTCCCCCCTCTGCCGCGCTGCGGACCCCGTTCCTCTGGTAGAGCACAACGTAGTAACGGGACGCTCCACTTGTGGACAAACCAGAATTCAGCATTAAAGGGGTCCTAACATTCCCCACCCACCGCCGCGTGTCTGATGGGGGGGCGACGACCCAACCCCCGGGGACCTCCCCCGTCCCCCAGAGAGAAGCAGCTCCAGGAACCCCTCATCGTCAGCGGGGTCCCAGCGGACACCCCTCCTCATCCCAAGGGTAGCGGATAAACCTTAGGACAACCCCTTTAGCGCCGTCCGGATTATTAACCCTTCAGACCAGCGATTTGTTTGATTTGACATTAGTAATGGCTGCGCTCAGACGTACTCACCCGGCGTGTAGAATAGCGCGGATGTAATAGTTACGGGTCAGAGGACCAAAGACTTTCACCACGGCGGTCATGTACTTCTGTCCACTGCAAGAGACGTGAGAACCCATCAGTGCATTAGCATCCCGTCCTTCCCCCTTGCTTTACAGTGCAGCTCTGCTTGTTCATACAAGTGCAACCCCAGCAGTTACACCAGAGGCAACAATAGAGGGGGGCACTGGAGATCTAAATGGGGGTCTTCGGTACCCCGCAGGCGCAGCGCACTCACCATCTCTCCATGGTGGAGCCCTTTTTCCTTTTGCTTCTCGGATATTCTAGGAGGGTGACAAATGCGCCGGCAGCTCTGGGGCCGAGGTTAAAGAATCACACAGTCTGATGCACACATAGGGGGCAGCACTGGGGTCCTGGAGACAACCCACCCCACCTGCTCCATGCTGTTCAGATCCACTTACCCACAAACTATCTGCTTCTAAGTCCAAGGATCTGAGGGTCCTCCGCTGGCGGTAATGGCGGCCGGCGCCCTCCTCGTCACTAAGTATGGAGCCCCTCATTAAAAAGATTATTCTGGAGCTTATTCACATGTGCGCTTCGCATCTACAACACACAGCGGTCACATCGGCGCGGTCAGAACTCCACCCTGAATGGGCTATTCTCTTCAGGGAAATCAGACAAGAATGGCGCACGCTAAGACTACCACCAACCTGGACCGTCGGAATCGTCTCATTACTATTGTGGGCCTGTGTGTCGCCCGCTGGACAAGGATGCGAACCGCTCGTGGGAATAAGCCCTTCCTCGCTTCCCCTTTTCCTACAGACGGCCGAACGCCATGAACCTCAGCCAGATATCGTGCTCGCCAACATGCGATATACCGGCGGATGCGAGGACCACTGCCATCCCTTCTATGAGGTTGCGATCCTCCAGCGCAGCTTTCAGGCGCGTCGAAGGATCCACAAGTGTTTTCCACTGTTTTCAATGGGAGACCTCGCATCGCTCTCGCCGCAACTCCCTCGCCGTTCGATCTATTTTACTGTCCCATTGTAAACAAAAGGCGATGCGTCCCGAGGAGCGCGAAGACAGAGCATGCCGCGATTGCAGTGCGGGGGAAAAAAATATCGCTCTTGTATGACTCCATTCAGAACGGGGTTCATATTCGTGGGAGATCTGTCCGTCTCGCAACACACAAATCTCGCACGTTTTTCTCGGCCGTATGACAGCGACCTTAGTCTGAGGGCAGTAAGGGTGGTCAGACCAGCTGCCACTTCCCCTCGCCCACAGCAGACTGGGCGAAAGCTGGAACTGAGGCTTTAGTAAGAATGACTGACCGACCGAGAATGCCCGATTACAATGCCCGCGTCACGCGGCGCGGCAGATCTGCTGCAACTTACTTTGGCAGGACTTTCGTTTATCTCTAATGAAAAAAAAGGGGCCCAATATTTTTTCTATGAAATATGCAGCATCTGGCAGGCGGTCCCAAGCGCGCAACCCGGCAGGCGGTCCCCCAGCGCGCAACCCGGCAGGCGGTCCCAAGCGCGCAACCCGGCAGGCGGTCCCCCAGCGCGCAACCCGGCAGGCGGTCCCCCAGCGCGCAACCCGGCAGGCGGTCCCCCAGCGCGCAACCCGGCAGGCGGTCCCCCAGCGCGCAACCCGGCAGGCGGTCCCCCAGCGCGCAACCCGGCAGGCGGTCCCCCAGCGCGCAACCCGGCAGGCGGTCCCCCAGCGCGCAACCCGGCAGGCGTCCCAGAAGTTGGACCAGAAGAAGACTGCTACAATCTCCAGTCAGTTCTGGAAAGCCCGGTGGGCTGTCATGGACCCCCGCAGACTATTCCTCCCGTGTGAAGAAGTCCTAGAAGTGATTTGTGCGGAGATGAAGGAGCTGGAGAGTTCAGGCAGGAAGCTGCAGCCAATTACAGGGTGACACAAGCAGGGAATCCCGGGGCCATTAATATGCTAATTACAGGTCTGATCAGTAATTACAGGGAGGATCGGCTGATTATCCCGAATGTCCCACAAAGGGGAAATCCACAAGCGTCACGGAATAGTAGGAAGACGAGTTCTGTACATTTGGGTCAGACAGTAAGTGGTTAATGATTGCGCTGCATGGAATGTATCGAAAGGCCACTTCCTGCTACTTTGTATCTATATTCCTCCTCCATATTGCGACCTTTTCCTGTCCTGACATTTCCCAATTCCCCGATGACCCGATATTGTAAAACTCAAGGTCTTAAAGTGACACCACAGTAAATACAGCCTTGTCCCCCGCCGTTCATGTACCAGCCCCCGAGGATGGCGAGCGCTCATCACCAAGTCACCTGCAATGGCGACCGGCGCTGTACAAAGGATACATGGCGTACGCCCCGAACTCCCAACTCTTAAACTGTCCAGCAACTGCGACAATTCCGCCAGAGAGGAGGACTGTGGAGAAAACAGCAAACATTAGTCACAGCAAGAACAGTGGAAATATGGCAGCTGAGCCCCCGCTACCGGACAGAGCGGCGCCCCCCAGAGGCGGCTTTGGGCAATACATAATATTTAGCATATGACCCTGTAAACGTTCCGCGCCATTTAGTGATTATATCTTCAGCATTATAAGAATCGTCTCCGCTTGTCACCAGATGGACTTTCAGGGCTCCTCTTCTTCTTTTGATATCTGCAGTGAAGCGGAATTGGCGCGTTCAGAAAACACAACGCCAAGAAGAGTCGCAGAAATGTAGGTTTCACAGCAAGAGGTTTGGGGTTCAAGGCCTTTTACCTGGCAACAACATAATGTCCGCTCCATCTGCCGATCAGCCGACGAGCGTCTTTTATGCGGCACATCTCTGATGAAAGAGGCTTGCGCTGCCGACTGGCAGAATGACCATCTGAGTTGGCTTGTGTGGTACATGAGCAGCGACCATGCTGATTGGCGCCCCTTTACACAGGCGGACTCTTGGGGGTCATGTGCCCCAATAAAGTATTCTCTTACACAAGGGGATGGATTAACTAGAACACTCATTTTAGAAAGTTACAATCATAGAATCCTAGAACGGTAGAGTTGGAAGGGTCCCCCGGGGGTCATCGGGTCCTCCAGGGTCATCGGGTCCTCTGGGGTCATCGGGTCCAACCCCCTGCTCAGTGCAGGATCACTAAACCATCCCAGACAGATGTCTGTCCAGCCTCTGAAGACTTCCATTGAAGGAGAACTCCCCACCTCCCGTGGTAACCTGTTCCACTCATTGATCCCCCTCATTGTCTAATATCTAATCTGTGTCTCCTCCCTTTTAGTTTCATCCCACAGTTTGCCCCAAGTCAACAGGGCAGCAATCAGCCGACAATCGGGCATTCTAATGAGTGTTTGTCCATGATCATTGGTCCGTGTAAAGGGCCGTTGACGTCACACTTGCACTGTGCAGTTTTGGCCTGTGTGACACCCTGTGAAAATATGCACTTTGCCACCTGCCATGCATTCCTGGCACACCTACCCAGCACCCCCTGCGGGTCAGTGAGGACACTACAGCAGGTGGCAGAAGCTGCACAGAAGTCTTGGACCCTAGTTAACAATGCAGTAGAGCAGTGCATGCCCTGAACCAGCAGCCAATAGGAAGCCAGCAACATTGTGACTGCAGCTTTAGATGTGACAGGAGTAGACAGCATGTTGTTACTCCAGATCAGCAGAAAGCCAATCAACATCCTGAATGGGTTTTAAGCTGTAAAATAGTGTTTCGCGATGGAATGGCGCTGAATGTCAGTCGCTGCGTACGTGCAGGATGAGCGAGCACGCGGTTCTGCATCTCTCCTCTCATCCCATGGTGCAATAAGGGCACAGGATATCATTTTAAGAAATCCCCTGTGCGGCAACCATCTCCCTCTCCACTTCCCTTCAGAAAGATGAACTAAATTATTTCTTACATTTGTGAAATCACCAAGTCAACAGTCACGGAGCCGCGAGGCGGAGGGGGGGGGGGGGGGGGGGCGGTAAGCTCTGCCCATGGCTCACAAGTGTGATAATGAGATGTGTGTGCAGAGGGAAGATGTAATGTGGAGTGCAGGCCATGAACTCCTGGGGGCGCCGCAGCCTCTACCGCATAGGATACCAGTAGGTGGGGCCCAAGAGTTTCAAGTTATGCCTCTATAAATAAACCTGGGTGATGCACAAATGGCTTCAATTCGAGTCCGTCAGGGCTAACGAGTCATTAGAGCAGATGTATCACTGGCCGACGTGCTGTGCAGGGTTTGTGGAAACATCCCTACATACATCCCATAAAATGCTGCTTGCACCCTATGTCCCAAGAGCTTGCACTCTATTCTCTGACACAAATCTGACTATGAATGCGGAGGAAGCTGTGGGAGAACCGGTTCGCAGTCGGGTGCAGCGACTTCCTCCTCTCACTTCCTCATTCACTCTTTGTTATGTTCACATGCCGATACCCCAAAACTTAAAGCGGCAAGTCACCCAGATGTCCTATCTCCAGCTTTCTCAGCATCAACCTGACACTACGAGCCCTTTAAAGGGAAAGTTCCTTCCTACTTATAATCCTCATGATTGGGGTGTAGTTGTGCTTTATATGACCTCCACATATCTATTTCCTAAAAATTAAAAGGGATCCAGCAGACTTCAGGGAACACTCCGGGCATAAGGGATAGAAGTGCCGGGGCTGAGCACAGATGGCCATCACTCCAGTCATATGGATCCTACATGGAGACACCGCATTGTATCACATGACTGTTATCACCTAGTGCCTAGTAGGAAGGCCAAAAAAAGACCCTCCAGTTCACACTATTACCCCCAATGTTGATCCAGAAGGCAGAAAAAAACCTCAATGAGGTAGAAGCCAGTTTTTCCCATTTAAGGAAAAAAATTCTAATCTGACATTCGGAATAATCCCCGGATCGCCGACGCCGATCAGTGATAGAACATGTAACATTGTAACACTCAAGAAAGGCGTCCGGAAGCTCTTATACTCTTATATTGTATCACCATCACCGCATCCTCAGGAGAGAGGTCCATAGTATCACTGCTCTTACAGTAAAGACCCCCTTCTATGTTGTAGAAACCTTCTATCCTCTAGATGTACAGAGCGCCCCCTTGTTACAGTCTGGGTATAATACATAATGGGGAGATCTCTGTACTGACCCCTGATATATCTATACATAGTTATTAGAGCGCCCCCTTGTTACAGTCCTGGGTATAATAGATGATGGGAGAGATCTCTGCACTGACCCGTGATATATCTATATATAGTTATTAGAGCGCCCCCTTGTTACAGTCCTGGGTATAATAGATGATGGGAGAGATCTCTGTACTGACCCCTGATATATCTATACATAGTTATTAGAGTGCCCCCTTGTTACAGTCCTGGGTATAAGAGATGATGGGAGAGATCTCTGTACTGACCCCTGATATATTATATATAGTTATTAGAGCGCCCCCTTGTTACAGTCCTGGGTATAATAGATGATGGGAGAGATCTCTGTACTGACCCCTGATATATTATACATAGTTATTAGAGCGCCCCCTTGTTACAGTCCTGGGTATAATAGATGATGGGAGAGATCTCTGTACTGACCCCTAATATATCTATACATGGTTATTAGAGTGCCCCCTTGTTACAGTCCTGGGTATAATAGATGGTAGGAGATCTCTGTACTGACCCCTGATATATCTATACATAGTTATTAGAGCGCCCCCGTGTTACAGTCCTGGGTATAATAGATGATGGGAGAGATCTCTGTACTGACCCCTGATATATCTATACATAGTTATTAGAGTGCCCCCTTGTTACAGTCCTGGGTATAATAGATGATGGGAGAGATCTCTGCACTGATCCCTGATATATCTATACATAGTTATTAGAGCGGCCCCTTGTTACAATCCTAGGTATAATACATAATGGGGAGATCTCTGTACTGACCCCTGATATATCTATATATAGTTATTAGAGTGCCCCCTTGTTACAGTCCTGGGTATAATAGATGGTAGGAGATCTCTGTACTGACCCCTGATATATCTATACATAGTTATTAGAGCGCCCCCGTGTTACAGTCCTGGGTATAATAGATGATGGGAGAGATCTCTGTACTGACCCCTGATATATCTATACATAGTTATTAGAGTGCCCCCTTGTTACAGTCCTGGGTATAATAGATGATGGGAGAGATCTCTGCACTGATCCCTGATATATCTATACATAGTTATTAGAGCGGCCCCTTGTTACAGTCCTGAGTATAATGGATGATGGGAGAGATCTCTGTACTGACCCCTGATATATTATACATAGTTATTAGAGCGCCCCCTTGTTACAGTCCAGGATATAATAGATGATGGGAGAGATCTCTGTACTGACCCCTGATATATTATACATAGTTATTAGAGAGCCCCCTTGTTACAGTCCTGGGTATAATAGATGATGGGAGAGATCTCTGTACTGACCCCTAATATAATATACATAGTTATTAGAGCGCCCCCTTGTTACAGTCCTGGATATAATAGATGATGGGAGAGATCTCTGTACTGACCCCTGATATATCTATACATAGTTATTAGAGTGCCCCCTTGTTACAGTCCTGGGTATAATAGATGATGGGAGAGATCTCTGTACTGACCCCTGATATATCTATACATAGTTATTAGAGTGCCCCCTTGTTACAGTCCTGGGTATAATAGATGATGGGAGAGATCTCTGTACTGACCCTGATATATTATACATAGCTATTAGAGCGCCCCCTTGTTACAGTCCTGGATATAATAGATGATGGGAGAGATCTCTGTACTGACCCCTGATATATCTATACATAGTTATTAGAGCGCCCTCTTGTTACAGTCCTGGGTATAATAGATGATGGGAGAGATCTCTGTACTGACCCCTGATATATCTATACATAGTTATACCCAGTACTGTAACAAGGGGGCGCTCTAATAACTATGTATAGATATATCAGGGGTCAGTACAGAGATCTCTCCCATCATCTATTATACCCAGGACTGTAACAAGAGGGCGCTCTAATAACTATGTATAGATATATCAGGGGTCAGTACAGAGATCTCTCCCATCATCTATTATATCCAGTACTGTAACAAGGGGGCGCTCTAATAACTATGTATAGATATATCAGGGGTCAGTACAGAGATCTCTCCCATCATCTATTATACCCAGGACTGTAACAAGGGGGCGCTCTAATAGCTATGTATAATATATCAGGGTCAGTACAGAGATCTCTCCCATCATCTATTATACCCAGGACTGTAACAAGGGGGCACTCTAATAACTATGTATAGATATATCAGGGGTCAGTACAGAGATCTCTCCCATCATCTATTATACCCAGGACTGTAACAAGGGGGCACTCTAATAACTATGTATAGATATATCAGGGGTCAGTACAGAGATCTCTCCCATCATCTATTATACCCAGTACTGTAACAAGGGGGCGCTCTAATAATAGATGATGGGAGAGATCTCTGTACTGACCCCATATATATTATAGTTATTAGAGCGCCCCCTTGTTACAGTCCTGGATATAATAGATGATGGGAGAGATCTCTGTACTGACCCCTGATATGTCTATACATAGTTATTAGAGTTCCCCCTTGTTACAGTCCTGGATATAATAGATGGTGGGAGAGATCTTTGTACTGACCCCTGATATATTATATACAGTTATTAGAGCGCCCCCTTGTTACAGTCCTAGGTATAATAGATGATGGCAGAGATCTCTGTACGGACCCCTGATATATTATATACAGTTATTAGGTCGCCACTGAACCTTCTTTTTTCGAAACAAAATAACCCCAAGTTTGATAACTTCTCTGGGTATTGTAGTCCATCCATTTATTACTTTAGTTGCACCCTTTTTTTAAACCGCTGATATGTCCTTCTTGAGTACCGGTGCTGAAAGAACCGCGGTTACATAGTAATCAGCTGATGGAAACAATAGGGGTGAGGGTCCGGCTCCAACGAGCTTACATACTACAAGTAATGGGGTGATACAGAAGGTAAAGGTGCTGGAGATGTGCGCGGTATGGCGAAGTGTGAGGGATGCTATACACATAGACAATATACACATAGACAATGGTCAGTGACAATCAGAGCATGTACCATGTATAACCCCCTCTACTTCCCATCACTGACCAGTTACCCCCTTACACACATCCCCCCCAGACCAAGCATCCTTATCTAATATACCAAGCCTTTATGCAGTACAGTCTCAAACACTTTGGGAGAGTCCAGATCCACAAGATCCAGTGACTCTCCGGTCCAGTCAAGTACTTACCTCCTGGTAGAAGCTGGTCAGGGTGGTGTGACTGGAGCAGTCTCTCATAGAGCTATTTTCCTTCAGGCCCCCCAGGACGGCATCTCAGAGACCCTTCAAACATCTTACCCACCATCAAGTCAGACTTACGCCCCATCCATCTGTACGCACAGCCCAGCATAGTAGACGCAAGCGGCATTGGGCTCGGAGCTACAGCGTTACATAGGACTGCAAGTAACTCTACTCAGAGGAATTACAGTGTGTGGTCGGTGCAGTCCCATGTAAGAGCACCACCAGTCATCTCTGACATGTCTGTAATGCCATGCTGCACTGACGAAGAAACCAACTCAGAATACTCACTCAGTCCTGATGCCAGCGCCTGCTCGTTTGCCCACATTGCCCATTCTATCTGCCCCATGGCTGGAAATCACAGGAAACCAGCAGACTTCAGAGTAACTTGTAGACTCTCAGCAACTAAGTATCACTTCCTGCTGGTGAGGACGCTCTTATACAGAGTACAACCTCCCTGCACTGCCCACTCCACCCATCATACGGAGTACAACCTCCCCGCACTGCCCCACCACCCATAATACAGAGTACAACCTCCCTGCACTGCCCACCACCAATAATACAGAGTACAACCTCCCCGCACTACCCAACCCACCCATCATACAGAGTACAACCTCCCTGCACTGCCCCACCACCCATAATACAGAGTACAACCTCCCCGCACTACCCAACCCACCCATCATACAGAGTACAACCTCCCCGCCCTGCCCCAACACACTATATACAGTACAACCTCCCCGCACTGCCCCACCACCCATCATACAGAGTACAACCTCCCCGCACTGCCCGCCCCACCCATAATACAGAGTACAACCTCCCCGCACTGCCCCACCACCCATAATACAGAGTACAACCTCCCCGCACTGCCCCACCACCCATAATACAGAGTACAACCTCCCCGCACTGCCCCACCACCCATAATACAGAGTACTACCTCCTCGCACTGCCCCAACACACTATATACAGTACAACCTCCCTGCACTGCCCACCACCCATCATACAGAGCACAACCTCCCCGCAGTGCCCCAGCACCCATAATACAGAGTACTACCTCCTCGCACTGCCCCACCACCCATAATACAGAGTACAACCTCCCCGCACTGCCCACCACCCATAATACAGAGCACAACCTCCCCGCACTGCCCCACCACCCATCATACAGAGTACAACCTCCCCGCACTGCCCCACCACCCATAATACAGAGTACAACCTCCCTGCACTGCCCACCACCCATAATACAGAGCACAACCTCCCCGCACTGCCCCACCACCCATAATACAGAGCACAACCTCCCCGCACTGCCCCACCACCCATAATACAGAGCACAACCTCCCCGCAGTGCCCCACCACCCATAATACAGAGCACAACCTCCCCGCACTGCCCACCACCCATAATACAGAGTACAACCTCCCCGCACTGCCCACCACCCATCATACAGAGCACAACCTCCCCGCAGTGCCCCACCACCCATAATACAGAGTACAACCTCCCCGCACTGCCCCACCACCCATCATACAGAGTACAACCTCCCCGCACTGCCCCACCACCCATAATACAGAGCACAACCTCCCCGCACTGCCCACCACCCATCATACAGAGCACAACCTCCCCGCACTGCCCACCACCCATCATACAGAGCACAACCTCCCCGCAGTGCCCCACCACCCACAATACAGAGTACAACCTCCCTGCACTGCCCACTCCACCCATCATACAGAGTACAACCTCCCCGCCCAGCCCCAACACACTATATACAGTACAACCTCCCCGCACTGCCCCACCACCCATAATACAGAGTACAACCTCCCCGCACTGCCCCACCACACTATATACAGACAACCTCCCTGCACTGCCCACCACCCATAATACAGAGTACAACCTCCCGCAACTGCCCCACCACCCATAATACAGAGTACAACCTCCCCGCACTGCCCCACCACCCATAATACAGAGTACAACCTCCCCGCACTGCCTGCCCCACCCATAATGCAGAGTACAACCTCCCTGCACTGCCCCACCACCCATAATATAGGGTACAACCTCCCCGCACTGCCCACCACCCATAATACAGAGTACAACCTCCCTGCACTGCCCACCACCCATAATACAGAGTACAACCTCCCCGCACTGCCCACCACCCATAATACAGAGTACAACCTCCCTGCACTGCCCACCACCCATAATACAGAGCACAACCTGCCTGCACTGCCCCACCACCCATAATACACAGTACAACCTCCCTGCACTGCCCACCACCTATAATACAGAGTACAACCTCCCCGCACTGCCCCACCACCCATAATACAGGGTACAACCTCCCCGCACTGCCCCACCACCCATAATACAGGGTACAACCTCCCTGCACTGCCCCACCACCGATAATACAGAGCACAACCTCCCTGCACTGCCCCACCACCCATAATACAGAGTACAACCTCCTCGCACTGCCCCACCACCCATAATACAGAGCACAACCTCCTCGCACTGCCCCACCACCCATAATACAGAGTACAACCTCCCCGCACTACCCACCATCCATAATACAGAGTACAACCTCCCGAACTGCCCCACCACCCATAATACAGAGTACAACCTCCCCGCACTGCCCCACCACCCATAATACAGAGTACAACCTCCCGAACTGCCCCACCACCCATAATACAGAGTACAACCTCCCCGCACTGCCCCACCACCCATAATACAGAGTACAACCTCCCGAACTGCCCCACCACCCATAATACAGAGCACAACCTCCCGAACTGCCCCACCACCCATAATACAGAGTACAACCTCCCCGCACAGCCCCACCACCCATAATACAGAGCACAACCTCCCCGCACTGCCCCACCACCCATAATACAGAGTACAACCTCCCCGCACTGCCCCACCACCCATAATACAGAGTACAACCTCCCGAACTGCCCCACCACCCATAATACAGAGTACAACCTCCCCGCACTGCCCCACCACCCATAATACAGAGTACAACCTCCCGAACTGCCCCACCACCCATAATACAGAGCACAACCTCCCCGCACTGCCCCACCACCCATAATACAGAGTACAACCTCCCGAACTGCCCCACCACCCATAATACAGAGTACAACCTCCCCGCACTACCCAACCCACCCATAATACAGAGTACAACCTCCCCGCACTGCCCCACCACCCATAATACAGAGTACAACCTCCCCGCACTGCCCACTCCATCCATAATACAGAGTACAACCTCCCCGCACTGCCCACCACCCATAATACACAGTACAACCTCCCCGCACTGCCCCACCACCCATAATACAGAGTACAACCTCCCCGCACTGCCCCACCACCCATAATACAGAGTACAACCTCCCCGCACTGCCCCACCACCCATAATACAGAGTACAACCTCCCCGCATTGCCCCACCACCCATAATACAGAGTACAACCTCCCCCAACTGCCCACTCCATCCATAATACAGAGTACAACCTCCCCGCACTGCCCACCACCTATAATACAGAGTACAACCTCCCGGCACTGCCCCACCACCCATAATACAGAGCACAACCTCCCGGCACTGCCCCACCACCCATAATACAGAGCACAACCTCCCCGCATTGCCCACCACCCATAATACAGAGTACAACCTCCCCGCACTACCCACCATCCATAATACAGAGTACAACCTCCCTGCACTGCCCCACCACCCATAATACAGAGTACAACCTCCCGAACTGCCCCACCACCCATAATACAGAGCACAACCTCCCCGCACTGCCCCACCACCCATAATACAGAGCACAACCTCCCCGCACTGCCCCACCACCCATAATACAGAGTACAACCTCCCCGCACTGCCCCACCACCCATAATACAGAGTACAACCTCCCGAACTGCCCCACCACCCATAATACAGAGTACAACCTCCCCGCACTGCCCCACCACCCATAATACAGAGTACAACCTCCCGAACTGCCCCACCACCCATAATACAGAGCACAACCTCCCCGCACTGCCCCACCACCCATAATACAGAGTACAACCTCCCGAACTGCCCCACCACCCATAATACAGAGTACAACCTCCCCGCACTACCCAACCCACCCATAATACAGAGTACAACCTCCCCGCACTGCCCCACCACCCATAATACAGAGTACAACCTCCCCGCACTGCCCACTCCATCCATAATACAGAGTACAACCTCCCCGCACTGCCCGCCCCACCCATAATACAGACTACAACCTCCCCCAACTGCCCCACCACACTATATAAAGTACAACCTCCCTGCACTGCCCACCACCCATAATACAGAGTACAACCTCCCCGCACTGCCCCACCACCCATAATACAGAGCACAACCTCCCCGCACTGCCCACCACCCATAATACAGAGTACAACCTCCCCGCACTACCCACCATCCATAATACAGAGTACAACCTCCCTGCACTGCCCCACCACCCATAATACAGAGTACAACCTCCCGAACTGCCCCACCACCCATAATACAGAGCACAACCTCCCCGCACTGCCCCACCACCCATAATACAGAGTACAACCTCCCCGCACTGCCCCACCACCCATAATACAGAGTACAACCTCCCGAACTGCCCCACCACCCATAATACAGAGTACAACCTCCCCGCACTGCCCCACCACCCATAATACAGAGTACAACCTCCCGAACTGCCCCACCACCCATAATACAGAGCACAACCTCCCCGCACTGCCCCACCACCCATAATACAGAGTACAACCTCCCGAACTGCCCCACCACCCATAATACAGAGTACAACCTCCCCGCACTACCCAACCCACCCATAATACAGAGTACAACCTCCCCGCACTGCCCCACCACCCATAATACAGAGTACAACCTCCCCGCACTGCCCACTCCATCCATAATACAGAGTACAACCTCCCCGCACTGCCCACCACCCATAATACACAGTACAACCTCCCCGCACTGCCCCACCACCCATAATACAGAGTACAACCTCCCCGCACTGCCCCACCACCCATAATACAGAGTACAACCTCCCCGCACTGCCCCACCACCCATAATACAGAGTACAACCTCCCCGCATTGCCCCACCACCCATAATACAGAGTACAACCTCCCCGAACTGCCCACTCCATCCATAATAGAGTACAACCTCCCCGAACTGCCCCACTGCCCATAATACAGAATACAACCTCCCCGCACTGCCCCACCACCCATAATACAGAGTACAACCTCCCGAACTGCCCCACCACCCATAATACAGAGTACAACCTCCCGCACTGCCCCACCACCCATAATACAGAGTACAACCTCCCGCACTGCCCCACCACCCATAATACAGAGCACAACCTCCCCGCACTGCCCCACCACCCATAATACAGAGTACAACCTCCCCGCACTGCCCACTCCATCCATAATAGAGTACAACCTCCCCGAACTGCCCCACTGCCCATAATACAGAGTACAACGTCCCCGAACTGCCCCACCGCCCATAATACAGAGTACAACCTCCCCGCACTGCCCACCACCCATAATTCAGAGTACAACCTCCCCGCACTACCCAACCCACCCATAATACAGAGTACAACCTCCCCGAACTGCCCACTCCATCCATAATACACAGTACAACCTCCCCGAACTGCCCACTCCATCCATAATAGAGTACAACCTCCCCGAACTGCCCCACCACCCATAATACAGAGTACAACCTCCCCGAACTGCCCCACCGCCCATAATACAGAGTACAACCTCCCCGAACTGCCCACTCCATCCATAATAGAGTACAACCTCCCCGAACTGGCCCACCACCCATAATACAGAGTACAACCTCCCTGCACTGCCCGCCCCACCCATAATACAGAGTACAACCTCCCCCAACTGCCCCACCACACTATATAAAGTACAACCTCCCTGCACTGCCCACCACCGATAATACAGAGTACAACCTCCCCGAACTGCCCCACCACCCATAATACAGAGTACAACCTCCCGCACTGCCCCACCACCCATAATACAGAGTACAACCTCCCTGCACTGCCCCACCACCCATAATACAGAGTACAACCTCCCTGCACTGCCCCACCACCCATAATACAGAGCACAACCTCCCTGCACTGCCCACCACCCATAATACAGAGCACAACCTCCCCGCACTGCCCCACCACCCATAATACAGAGCACAACCTCCCGGCACTGCCCCACCACCCATAATACAGAGTACAACCTCCCCGCACTGCCCCACCACCCATAATACAGAGTACAACCTCCCCCAACTGCCCCACCACATTATATAAAGTACAACCTCCCTGCACTGCCCACCACCCATAATACAGAGTACAACCTCCCTGCACTGCCCCACCACCCATAATACAGAGTACAACCTCCCTGCACTGCCCACCACCCATAATACAGAGTACAACCTCCCCGCACTACCCAACCCACCCATAATACAGAGTACAACCTCCCCGCACTGCCCCACCACCCATAATACAGAGTACAACTTCCCCGCACTGCCCACTCCACCCATAATACAGAGTACAACCTCCCCACACTGCCCACTCCACCCATAATACAGAGTACAACCTCCCCGCACTGCCCGCCCCACCCATAATACAGACTACAACCTCCCCCAACTGCCCCACCACACTATATAAAGTACAACCTCCCTGCACTGCCGAACACCCATAATATAGAGTACAACCTCCCCGCACTACCCACCACCCATAATACAGAGTACAACCTCCCCGCACTACCCACCATCCATAATACAGAGTACAACCTCCCCGCACTACCCAACCCACCCATAATACAGAGTACAACATCCCCGCACTACCCAACCCACCCATAATACAGAGTACAACCTCCCCGCACTGCCCACCACCCATAATACAGAGTACAACCTCCCCGCAGTGCCCCACCACCCATAATACAGAGTACAACCTCCCCGCAGTGCCCCACCACCCATAATAGAGTGCAACCTCCCCGCACTGCCCCACCACCCATAATACAGAGTACAACCTCCCAGGACTGCCCCACCACCCATAATACAGAGTACAACCTCCCTGCACTGCCCACCACCCATAATACAGAGCACAACCTCCTCGCACTGCCCCACCACCCATAATACAGAGTACAACCTCCCCGCACTGCCCCACCACCCATAATACAGAGTACAACCTCCCCGCACTGCCCCACCACCCATAATACAGAGTATAACCTCCCCGCACTGCCCCACCACCCATAATACAGAGCACAACCTCCCCGCATTGCCCCACCACCCATAATACAGAGTACAACCTCCCCGAACTGCCCACTCCATCCATAATACAGAGTACAACCTCCCCGCACTGCCCACCACCTATAATACAGAGTACAACCTCCCGGCACTGCCCCACCACCCATAATACAGAGCACAACCTCCCCGCAGTGCCCCACCACCCATAATACAGAGCACAACCTCCCCGCATTGCCCCACCACCCATAATACAGAGTACAACCTCCCCGAACTGCCCCACCACCCATAATACAGAGCACAACCTCCCCGCACTGCCCCAACACACTATATACAGTACAACCTCCCCGCACTGCCCACCACCCATAATACAGAGTAGAACCTCCCCGCACTGCCCCACCACCCATAAAACAGAGTACAACCTCCCGGCACTGCCCCACCACCCATAATACAGAGTACAACCTCCCAGCACAGCCCACCACCCATAATACAGAGTACAACCTCCCTGCACTGCCCACCACCCATAATACAGAGTACAACCTCCCTGCACTGCCCACCACCCATAATACAGAGCACAACCTCCCCACACTGCCCCACCACACTATATAAAGTACAACCTCCCTGCACTGCCCCACCACCCATAATACAGAGTACAACCTCCCTGCACTGCCCACTCCACCCATCATACGGAGTACAACCTCCCCGCACTGCCCCACCACCCATAATACAGAGTACAACCTCCCTGCACTGCCCCAACACCCATAATACAGAGTACAACCTCCCCGCACTGCCCACCACCCATCATACAGAGCACAACCTCCCCGCAGTGCCCCACCACCCATAATACAGAGTACTACCTCCTCGCACTGCCCCACCACCCATAATACAGAGTACAACCTCCCCGCACTGCCCACCACCCATAATACAGAGCACAACCTCCCCGCACTGCCCCACCACCCATCATACAGAGTACAACCTCCCCGCACTGCCCCACCACCCATCATACAGAGTACAACCTCCCCGCACTGCCCCACCACCCATAATACAGAGTACAACCTCCCCGCACTGCCCACCACCCATCATACAGAGCACAACCTCCCCGCAGTGCCCCACCACCCATAATACAGAGTACAACCTCCCCGCACTGCCCCACCACCCATCATACAGAGTACAACCTCCCCGCACTGCCCCACCACCCATCATACAGAGCACAACCTCCCCGCAGTGCCCCACCACCCATAATACAGAGTACAACCTCCCCGCACTGCCCACCACCCATCATACAGAGCACAACCTCCCCGCAGTGCCCCACCACCCACAATACAGAGTACAACCTCCCTGCACTGCCCACTCCACCCATCATACAGAGTACAACCTCCCCGCCCAGCCCCAACACACTATATACAGTACAACCTCCCCGCACTGCCCCACCACCCATAATACAGAGTACAACCTCCCCGCACTGCCCCACCACCCATCATACAGAGTACAACCTCCCGCAACTGCCCCACCACCCATAATACAGAGTACAACCTCCCCGCACTACCCAACCCACCCATAATACAGAGTACAACCTCCCCGCACTGCCCCACCACCCATAATACAGAGTACAACCTCCCTGCACTGCCCCACCACCCATAATACAGAGTACAACTTCCCCGCACTGCCCACTCCATCCATAATACAGAGTACAACCTCCCCACACTGCCCGCCCCACCCATAATACAGACTACAACCTCCCCCAACTGCCCCACCACACTATATAAAGTACAACCTCCCTGCACTGCCGAACACCCATAATATAGAGTACAACCTCCCCGCACTACCCACCACCCATAATACAGAGTACAACCTCCCCGCACTACCCACCATCCATAATACAGAGTACAACCTCCCCGCACTACCCAACCCACCCATAATACAGAGTACAACATCCCCGCACTACCCACCATCCATAATACAGAGTACAACCTCCCCGCACTACCCAACCCACCCATAATACAGAGTACAACCTCCCCGCACTGCCCACCACCCATAATACAGAGTACAACCTCCCCGCAGTGCCCCACCACCCATAATAGAGTGCAACCTCCCCGCACTGCCCCACCACCCATAATACAGAGTACAACCTCCCGGGACTGCCCCACCACCCATAATACAGAGTACAACCTCCCTGCACTGCCCACCACCCATAATACAGAGCACAACCTCCTCGCACTGCCCCACCACCCATAATACAGAGTACAACCTCCCCGCACTGCCCCACCACCCATAATACAGAGTACAACCTCCCCGCACTGCCCCACCACCCATAATACAGAGTATAACCTCCCCGCAGTGCCCCACCACCCATAATACAGAGCACAACCTCCCCGCATTGCCCCACCACCCATAATACAGAGTACAACCTCCCCGAACTGCCCCACCACCCATAATACAGAGCACAACCTCCCCGCACTGCCCCAACACACTATATACAGTACAACCTCCCCGCACTGCCCACCACCCATAATACAGAGTAGAACCTCCCCGCACTGCCCCACCACCCATAATACAGAGTACAACCTCCCGGCACTGCCCCACCACCCATAATACAGAGTACAACCTCCCAGCACAGCCCACCACCCATAATACAGAGTACAACCTCCCTGCACTGCCCACCACCCATAATACAGAGTACAACCTCCCTGCACTGCCCCACCACCCATAATACAGAGCACAACCTCCCCGCACTGCCCACCACCCATCATACAGAGTACAACCTCCCTGCACTGCCCCACCACCCATAATACAGAGTACAACCTCCTCGCACTGCCCCACCACCCATCATACAGAGTACAACCTCCCTGCACTGCCCCACCACCCATAATACAGAGTACAACCTCCTCGCACTGCCCCACCACCCATAATACAGAGTACAACCTCCCCACACTGCCCCACCACACTATATAAAGTACAACCTCCCTGCACTGCCCCACCACCCATAATACAGAGTACAACCTCCCTGCACTGCCCCACCACCCATAATACAGAGCACAACCTCCCCGCACTGCCCACCACCCATCATACAGAGTACAACCTCCCTGCACTGCCCCACCACCCATAATACAGAGTACAACCTCCTCGCACTGCCCCACCACCCATAATACAGAGCACAACCTCCCCCAACTTCCCCACCACACTATATAAAGTACAACCTCCCTGCACTGCCCAACACCCATAATATAGAGTACAACCTCCCTGCACTACCCACCACCCATAATACAGAGTACAACCTCCCCGCACTACCCACCACCCATAATACAGAGTACAACCTCCCCACACTGCCCCACCACCCATAATACAGAGTACAACCTCCACGCACTGCCCACCACCCATGATACAGAGTACAACCTCCCCGCACTACCCACCATCCATAATACAGAGTACAACCTCCCCGCACTGCCCACCACCCATGATACAGAGTACAACCTCCCCGCACTACCCAACCCACCCATAATACAGAGTACAACCTCCCCGCACTGCCCACCATCCATAATACAGAGCACAACCTCCCTGCAGTGCCCCACCACCCATAATACAGAGTACAACCTCCCCGCACTGCCCCACCACCCATAATACAGAGTAGAACCTCCCCGCACTGCCCACCACCCATAATACAGAGTACAACCTCCCGGCACAGCCCACCACCCATAATACAGAGTAAAACCTCCCTGCACTGCCCACCACCCATAATACAGAGTACAACCTCCCCGAACTGCCCACTCCATCCATAATACAGAGTACAACCTCCCCGCACTGCCCACCACCTATAATACAGAGTACAACCTCCCGGCACTGCCCCACCACCCATAATACAGAGCACAACCTCCCCGCAGTGCCCCACCACCCATAATAGAGTACAACCTCCCCGCACTGCCCCACCACCCATAATACAGAGTAGAACCTCCCCGCACTGCCCCACCACCCATAATACAGAGTACAACCTCCCTGCACTGCCCACCACCCATAATACAGAGCACAACCTCCCCACACTGCCCCACCACACTATATAAAGTACAACCTCCCGGCACTGCCCCACCAACCATAATACATAGTACAACCTCCCTGCACAGCCCACCACCCATAATACAGAGTACAACCTCCCTGCACAGCCCACCACCCATAATACAGAGTACAACCTCCCTGCACTGCCCCACCACCCATAATACAGAGTACAACCTCCCCGCACTGCCCCACCACCCATAATACAGAGTACAACCTCCCCGCACTGCCCCACCACCCATAATGCAGAGTATAACCACCCCGCACTGCCCCACCACCCATAATACAGAGTACAACCTCCCCGCACTACCCACCACCCATAATACAGAGTACAACCTCCCCGCACTACCCACCACCCATAATACAGAGTACAACCTCCCCGCACTGCCCCACCACCCATAATACAGAGTACAACCTCGCCGCACTGCCCACTCCATCCATAATACAGAGTACAACCTCCCTGCACTGCCCGCCCCACCCACAATACAGAGTACAACCTCCCCGCACAACCCTACCCACCCATAATACAGAGTACAACCTCCCCGCACTGCCCACCACCCATAATACTGAGTACAACCTCCCCGCACTGCCCACCACCCATAATACAGAGTACAACCTCCCCGCACTGCCCCACCACCCATAATACAGAGTACAACCTCCCCGCACTGCCCACCACCCATAATACAGAGCACAACCTCCCCGCACTGCCCCACCACCCATAATACAGAGTACAACCTCCCCGCACTACCCAACCCACCCATAATACAGAGTACAACCTCCCGCACTGCCCCACCACCCATAATACAGAGCACAACCTCCCCGCACTGCCCCACCACCCATAATACAGAGTACAACCTCCCCGCACTACCCAACCCACCCATAATACAGAGTACAACCTCCCCGCACTGCCCCACCACCCATAATACAGAGTACAACCTCCCCGCACTGCCCCACCACCCATAATACAGAGTACAACCTCCCCGCACAGCCCCACCACCCATAATACAGAGTACAACCTCCCCGCATTGCCCCACCACCCATAATACAGAGTACAACCTCCCCGCACTGCCCCACCACCCATAATACAGAGTACAACCTCCCCGCACAGCCCCACCACCCATAATACAGAGTACAACCTCCCCGCACTGCCCCACCACCCATAATACAGAGTACAACCTCCCCGCACTACCCACCACCCATAATACAGAGTACAACCTCCCCGAACTGCCCCACCACCCATAATACAGAGTACAACCTCCCTGCACTACCCAACCCACCCATAATACAGAGTACAACCTCCCCGCACTGCCCCACCACCCATAATACAGAGTACAACCTCCCCGCACTGCCCCACCACCCATAATACAGAGTACAACCTCCCCGCAGAGCCCCACCACCCATAATACAGAGTACAACCTCCCCGCATTGCCCCACCACCCATAATACAGAGTACAACCTCCCCGCACTGCCCCACCACCCATAATACAGAGTACAACCTCCCCGCACAGCCCCACCACCCATAATACAGAGTACAACCTCCCCGCACTGCCCCACCACCCATAATACAGAGTACAACCTCCCCGCACTGCCCCACCACCCATAATACAGAGTACAACCTCCCTGCACAGCCCCACCACCCATAATACACAGTACAACCTCCCTGCACTGTCCACCACCCATAATACAGAGTACAACCTCCCCGAACTGCCCCACCACCCATAATACAGAGTACAACCTCCCCGAACTGCCCCACCACCCATAATACAGAGTACAACCTCCCCGCACTGCCCACCACCCATAATACAGAGTACAACCTCCCCGCACTGCCCACCACCCATAATACAGAGTACAACCTCCCCGCACTGCCCACCACCCATAATACAGAGTACAACCTCCCTGCACTGCCCACCACCCATAATACAGAGTACAACCTCCCTGCACTGCCCACCACCCATAATACAGAGTACAACCTCCCTGCACAGCCCACCACCCATAATACAGAGTACAACCTCCTCGCACTGCCCCACCACCCATAATACAGAGTACAACCTCCTCGCACTGCCCACCACCCATAATACAGAGTACAACCTCCCCGCACTGCCCACCACCCATAATACAGAGTACAACCTCCCCGAACTGCCCCACCACCCATAATACAGAGTACAACCTCCCCGCACTGCCCACCACCCATAATACAGAGTACAACCTCCCCGCACTGCCCACCACCCATAATACAGAGTACAACCTCCCCACACTGCCCCACCACACTATATACAGACAACCTCCCTGCACTGCCCACCACCCATAATACAGAGTACAACCTCCCTGCACTGCCCACCACCCATAATACAGAGCACAACCTCCCCACACTGCCCCACCACACTATATAAAGTACAACCTCCCCGCACTGCCCACCACCCATAATACAGAGTACAACCTCCCTGCACTGCCCACCACCCATAATACAGAGTACAACCTCCCTGCACAGCCCACCACCCATAATACAGAGCACAACCTCCCCGCACTGCCCACCACCCATAATACAGAGTACAACCTCCCTGCACTGCCCCACCACCCATAATACAGAGTACAACCTCCTCGCTCTGCCCCACCACCCATAATACAGAGCACAACCTCCCCGCACTGCCCACCACCCATAATACAGAGCACAACCTCCCCGCACTGCCCACCACCCATAATACAGAGTACAACCTCCCCGCACTGCCCCACCACCCATAATACAGAGCACAACCTCCCTGCACAGCCCACCACCCATAATACAGAGTACAACCTCCCCGCACTGCCCACTACCCATAATACAGAGTACAACCTCCCCGCACTACCCACCACCCATAATACAGAGTACAACCTCCCCGTACTACCCACCATCCATAATACAGAGTACAACCTCCCCGCACTACCCAACCCACCCATAATACAGAGTACAACATCCCCGCACTGCCCCACCACCCATAATACAGAGTACAACCTCCCGGCACTGCCCCACCACCCATAATACAGAGTACAACCTCCCAGCACAGCCCACCACCCATAATACAGAGTACAACCTCCCTGCACTGCCCACCACCCATAATACAGAGCACAACCTCCCCACACTGCCCCACCACACTATATAAAGTACAACCTCCCTGCACTGCCCACCACCCATAATACAGAGTACAACCTCCCTGCACAGCCCACCACCCATAATACAGAGTACAACCTCCCTGCACTGCCCCACCACCCATAATACAGAGTACAACCTCCTCGCACTGCCCCACCACCCATAATACAGAGCACAACCTCCCCGCACTGCCCACCACCCATAATACAGACTACAACCTCCCCCAACTGCCCCACCACACTATATAAAGTACAACCTCCCTGCACTGCCCACCACCCATAATACAGAGTACAACCTCCCTGCACTACCCACCACCCATAATACAGAGTACAACCTCCCCGCACTACCCACCACCCATAATACAGAGTACAACCTCCCCACACTGCCCCACCACCCATAATACAGAGTACAACCTCCCCGCACTGCCCACCACCCATGATACAGAGTACAACCTCCCCGCACTACCCACCATCCATAATACAGAGTACAACCTCCCCGCACTGCCCCACCACCCATGATACAGAGTACAACCTCCCCGCACTACCCAACCCACCCATAATACAGAGTACAACCTCCCCGCACTGCCCACCATCCATAATACAGAGCACAAACTCCCCGCAGTGCCCCACCACCCATAATACAGAGTACAACCTCCCCGCACTGCCCCACCACCCATAATACAGAGTAGAACCTCCCTGCACTGCCCACCACCCATAATACAGAGTACAACCTCCCGACACTGCCCCACCACCCATAATACAGAGTACAACCTCCCTGCACAGCCCACCACCCATAATACAGAGTAAAACCTCCCTGCACTGCCCACCACCCATAATACAGAGTACAACCTCCCGGCACTGCCCCACCACCCATAATACAGAGTACAACCTCCCTGCACAGCCCACCACCCATAATACAGAGTAAAACCTCCCTGCACTGCCCACCACCCATAATACAGAGTACAACCTCCCCGAACTGCCCACTCCATCCATAATACAGAGTACAACCTCCCCGCACTGCCCACCACCTATAATACAGAGCACAACCTCCCCGCAGTGCCCCACCACCCATAATGCAGAGTACAACGTCCTCACACTGCCCCACCACCCATAATAGAGTACAACCTCCCCGCACTGCCCCACCACCCATAATACAGAGTAGAACCTCCCCGCACTGCCCCACCACCCATAATACAGAGTACAACCTCCCGGCACTGCCCCACCACCCATAATACAGAGTACAACCTCCCTGCACAGCCCACCACCCATAATACAGAGTACAACCTCCCTGCACTGCCCACCACCCATAATACAGAGCACAACCTCCCCACACTGCCCCACCACACTATATAAAGTACAACCTCCCGGCACTGCCCCACCACCCATAATACATAGTACAACCTCCCTGCACAGCCCACCACCCATAATACAGAGTACAACCTCCCTGCACTGCCCCACCACCCATAATACAGAGTACAACCTCCCCGCACTGCCCCACCACCCATAATACAGAGTATAACCACCCCGCACTGCCCCACCACCCATAATACAGAGTACAACCTCCCCACACTACCCACCACCCATAATACAGAGTACAACCTCACCGCACTGCCCCACCACCCATAATACAGAGTACAACCTCCCCGCACTGCCCGGCCCACCCATAATACAGAGTACAACCTCCCCGCACTGCCCACCACCCATAATACAGAGTACAACCTCCCCGCACTGCCCACCACCCATAATACAGAGTACAACCTCCCCGCACTGCCCCACCACCCATAATACAGAGCACAACCTCCCCGCACTGCCCCACCACCCATAATACAGAGTACAACCTCCCCGCACTACCCAACCCACCCATAATACAGAGTACAACCTCCCCGCACAGCCCCACCACCCATAATACAGAGTACAACCTCCCCGCACTGCCCCACCACCCATAATACAGAGTACAACCTCCCCGCACTGCCCCACCACCCATAATACAGAGTACAACCTCCCCGCACAGCCCCACCACCCATAATACAGAGTACAACCTCCCCGCACTGCCCCACCACCCATAATACAGAGTACAACCTCCCCGCACTGCCCCACCACCCATAATACAGAGTACAACCTCACCGCACTGCCCCACCACCCATAATACAGAGTACAACCTCCCCGCACTGCCCACCACCCATAATACAGAGTACAACCTCCCTGCACAGCCCCACCACCCATAATACACAGTACAACCTCCCTGCACTGTCCACCACCCATAATACAGAGTACAACCTCCCTGCACTGCCCCACCACCCATAATACAGAGTACAACCTCCCCGAACTGCCCCACCACCCATAATACAGAGTACAACCTCCCCGCACTGCCCACCACCCATAATACAGAGTACAACCTCCCCGCACTGCCCACCACCCATAATACAGAGTACAACCTCCCCGCACTGCCCACCACCCATAATACAGAGTACAACCTCCCTGCACTGCCCACCACCCATAATACAGAGTACAACCTCCCTGCACTGCCCACCACCCATAATACAGAGTACAATCTCCCTGCACAGCCCACCACCCATAATACAGAGTACAACCTCCCTGCACTGCCCACCACCCATAATACAGAGTACAACCTCCCTGCACTGCCCACCACCCATAATACAGAGTACAACCTCCCTGCACTGCCCACCACCCATAATACAGAGCACAACCTCCCGCACTGCCCCACCACCCATAATACAGAGTACAACCTCCTCGCACTGCCCCAACACACTATATACAGTACAACCTCCCTGCACTGCCCCACCACCCATAATACAGAGTACAACCTCCTCGCACTGCCCCACCACCCATAATACAGAGTACAACCTCCCCGCACTGCCCACCACCCATAATACAGAGCACAACCTCCCCGCACTGCCCACCACCCATAATACAGAGTACAACCTCCTCGCACTGCCCCAACACACTATATACAGTACAACCTCCCTGCACTGCCCACCACCCATAATACAGAGTACAACCTCCCTGCACTGCCCACCACCCATAATACAGAGCACAACCTCCCTGCACTGCCCCACCACCCATAATACAGAGTACAACCTCCTCGCACTGCCCCAACACACTATATACAGTACAACCTCCCTGCACTGCCCCACCACCCATAATACAGAGTACAACCTCCTCGCACTGCCCCACCACCCATAATACAGAGTACAACCTCCCCGCACTGCCCACCACCCATAATACAGAGTACAACCTCCCCGCACTGCCCACCACCCATAATACAGAGCACAACCTCCCCGCACTGCCCCACCACCCATAATACAGAGTACAACCTCCCCGCACTGCCCCACCACCCATAATACAGAGCACAACCTCCCCGCACTGCCCACCACCCATAATACAGAGTACAACCTCCCCGCACTGCCCCACCACCCATAATACAGAGTACAACCTCCCCGCACTGCCCCACCACCCACAATACAGAGCACAACCTCCCTGCACTGCCCCACCACCCATAATACAGAGTACAACCTCCTCGCACTGCCCCACCACCCATAATACAGAGTACAACCTCCTCGCACTGCCCCACCACCCATAATACAGAGTACAACCTCCCCGCACTGCCCAACACACTATATACAGCACAACCTCCCTGCACTGCCCACCACCCATAATACAGAGCACAACCTCCCCGCACTGCCCACCACCCATAATACAGAGCACAACCTCCCCGCACTGCCCACCACCCATAATACAGAGCACAACCTCCCCGCACTGCCCCACCACCCATAATACAGAGCACAACCTCCCTGCACAGCCCACCACCCATAATACAGAGTACAACCTCCCCGCACTGCCCCACCACCCATAATACAGAGCACAACCTCCCTGCACAGCCCACCACCCATAATACAGAGTACAACCTCCCCGCACTGCCCCACCACCCATAATACAGAGTACAACCTCCCCGCACAGCCCACTACCCATAATACAGAGTACAACCTCCCCGCACTACCCACCATCCATAATACAGAGTACAACCTCCCCGCACTACCCACCATCCATAATACAGAGTACAACCTCCCCGCACTGCCCCACCACCCATAATACAGAGCACAACCTCCCCGCACTGCCCCACCACCCATAATACAGAGTACAACCTCCCCGCACTGCCCACTACCCATAATACAGAGTACAACCTCCCCGCACGGCCCACCACCCATAATACAGAGTACAACCTCCCTGCACTGCCCACCACCCATAATACAGAGTACAACCTCCTCGCACTGCCCCACCACCCTTAATACAGAGTACAACCTCCCTGCACAGCCCACCACCCATAATACAGAGTACAACCTCCCCGCACTGCCCCACCAGCCATAATACAGAGTAAAACCTCCCCGCATTGCCCCACCACCCATAATACAGAGTACAACCTCCCCGCATTGCCCCACCACCCATAATACAGAGTACAACCTCCCCGAACTGCCCCAACACACTATATACAGTACAACCTCCCTGCTGCAGCAAGTCCATAGGGTGCTCTTACATGGGATAACTGGACGTTCACACAGAAGCGATAGCTGCTCAATGTATGGAGGCAGAGTTTGCGGTTCTTCTGGCCATCTGCCTTCTTTCACTGTGAACAGGCAGTAATTCATAGATGAGCGGCTCCTGTTTACACTGAGCCAGAAGTCGCTCATTAGTTGCGTTCGTTTCGGTGTTACACGTATGACATCAGTCAAAATCACTTTTTCGGCTGATAGTCATCACATGTACAAGTATTATTTCAGTAATGTAATTTTTAATTAAGCCTGAAACAGGTGACAACAGGGAACAATAGACCGTATTCACCTGTCCTATAGTCTGCCCCTTTGCAGCCTACAATGGCTGATGAACCATGCAGCATATAGAGATGGTGGAGTTAAGGTGCGTTTACATGGAGCGCTTATTATTAGGGGAAAAGCCGCTGATCGTTCAGGGTAAACGCGGCTAATGGAAGAATGATCAACGAGGATTTGTTGTTTGCTAATCGTTCATTTTATGCAAGCATGAGGATCATCGTTCGCTCGTTTACTAATCGCTCGCTTTAAATATCCACCGTTCAGCCGCTCTCATTAACCGCATACAGAGTGAACAAGTTATCAGTCTGTATAAATGAGCCGCACGAGCGAATGCGGACATCAGTCGATGCAGCCAGAGGATATAGGCGCAGCTAGGAAGACAACATATCACACTGCTAGTTGGATTGGGTACGCTTTAATATACTAGAGCGACCCGATGTCGCTGTTTCAGAAGTGCTGGTTGTGAACTTCTAAATCTGCTCGGTTAGGCGATTATTTAGAGGGTCACTTTGTATTTGGAGCAGATATCTAATATAAAAAGCCTACAGGTCTCTCTCTATTTGTCTGTCTATCTTTCGCTTACTTTCATTCTCTTTTTGTCCCTGTCTGTCTGTCCCTCTCTATCGCTCTCTTTCTGTCTATCACTTTCTCTGGGTCTCTCTATCACTCTTTCCGTCTTTGTTTTTATTGCTCTCCTTCTCCGTGTCCCCTCTGTCTTTCTATTGCACTCTCGTTCTGTCTATCGCTCTCATTCTGTATGTGTATAGCTTGCTCTGTTTCCCTGTCTCTAGCTCTTTGTTTCTCTATGCTCTCTCTCTGTCTTTCGCTCTGTCTGTTTCGCTCTATTGTTCTCTCTTTTTGTCTGTCTCTCTGTCTGTCTGTCCCTCTGTCTTTCTATTGCTCTCTTGTTCTGTCCATCACTCTGATTCTGTTCGTCTCTCTATTGTTCACCTGTCTCTCTATCGTTGTCTCTTTCTGTGTCTTTTTATTGCTCTCTCGTTCTGTCTATTGCTCGCTCTGTTTCTCTATTACTCTCTCTCTACACTCTGTTTCTCTCTATCATTCTCTCTTTGTCTTTCTATTGCTCTCTGTGTTTGTCTCTCTATCGCACTCTCTCTCTGTTTCTCTATCACTATCTGTCTCTATCATTCTCTTTTTCTGTCTTTCTATTGCTCTCTCATTCTGTACGTCTATCGCTCACTCTGTCTTCTTCTCTCTGTTTCTCTACGCTCTGTCTTTCGCTATTTCTCTTTGTCTTTCTATTGCTCTCTCGTTCTGTCTATCACTCTCTGTCGTCTCTTTCTGTCTGTTTTTATTGCTTTAATTCTGTCTATTGCTCCCTCTCTGTTTCTGTCCCTCTATGCTCTCTTTGTTTCTCTGTTGCTCTCACTATCGGTCGCTGTCTGTTTCTCTGTCTCTTTATCGCTCTCTGTTTATCGCTATCTCTCTATCGTTCTCTTTGTCTTTCTATTGCTCTCTATCGGTTCTCTGTCTCTTTATTTTCTCTTTGTCTGCCTTTCTATTGCTCTCTTGTTCTGTCTATCGCTCTCGTTCTGTACGTCTACCGCTCTGTCTTTCTATTGCTCCCTCGTTCTGTCTGTCTCTCTCATTCTGTCTCGATATTGTTCTGGCTCTCTTTCATTCTCGGTCTCTGTCTGTCCGTCCCTCTCTGTCTTTCTATTGTTCTTTTGTTCTGTCCGTCTATTGATCACTCTCTCTCCGTCTATGGCTCTCGTTCTGTCCGTGCATCGCTCTTCTGTCTGTCTCTCAATTGCTATCTCTATCTCTCTGTTTGTCTATCGCTCTCTGTTTCTCTATCTCTCTGTATGTTTCTCTATTGCTCTCTGTCTCTCTATCACTATGTGTCTCTATTAGGGATGAGCTAGTATACTCGCTAAGGCACTAGTCGATCGAGTAATGTGCCTTAGACGAGTATCTCCCTGCTCGTCCCTAAAGATTCGGGGGGGCGCCGCAGCTGACAGGTGAGTTGCGGCGGGGAGCAGGGGAGAGCGGGCGGGAGAGAGAGATCTCCCCTCCGTTCCTCCCCGCAGCTCCCCGCCCTGCGGCGGCCCCCGAATCTTCAGGGACGAGCGGGGAGATACTCGGCTAAGGCACATTACTCGAGCGAGTAGTGCCTTAGCGAGTATACTCGCTCATCCCTAATCTCTATCACTGTCTATTGCTCTCTTTGTCTGTCTCACTATCTCTTTATCGTTTCCTCTGTATTTCTATCGCTCTCACTGTCTCTCTATCGATCTCTCTCTGTCTCACTATCGATCTCTCTCTTTTTCTCACTATCGCTCTCTCTCTGTCTCACTATCGCTCTCATTGTCTCTATCGATCTCTCTCTGTCTCACTATCGCTCTCTCTCTGGATCGCCGTCTCTCCCTCTGTCTATTTCGCGCTCTCTATCATTGTCTCTGTCGCCCTTTCTCTCACTATTTCTATTGGTCTCTCTGTTTCTATCGCCCTTTCTCTCACGGTCTCTCTCTCTCTATCACTTTCTCTCTCTCTCTTTCGCTCTTGGTTGGGCAGTGTATGGTACAGCTTAGCAATGCTTCACACACTGAAGCACAGCAGCGCCGCCCATAGACGTAACACTGTAACTTCCAACCCACCTGACAGTCCCTGAATGTGATGATGTTCCGGCAGCGGTGAGCGTGTGTCTCATCTAATGACACCAACATCATCCACCAAAGTTCTAGCATATTAGATATGGTCAGCATTGTCCAGGAGAGCCAAATAGGAGTCTGACAGCACACGACTAACACAAGGGGCAACAAACTATCAGTTATAGTGGCTGATACAATATTAAACCAGATGAGAGATGTAACAATTATCAATCATTCCCAAACACCGCTCCTCCGGGGTCCTCTGGGGTCATCAGGTCTTCTGGGGTCATCAGGTCCTCCGGGGTCATTGGGTCCGACCCCCTGCTCAGTGCAGGATCACTAAATCATCCCAGACAGATGTCTGTCCGGCCTCTGTAGACTTCCATTGTAGGAGAACTCCCCACCTCCCGTGGCAACCTGTTCCACTCATTGATCCCCCTCACTGTCTAATATCTAATCTGTGTCTCCTCCTTTCGGTTTTATCCCATTGCTTCTAGTCTTTCCTTGTACAGATGAGAATAGGGCTGATCCCTCTGCACTGTGACAGCCCTTCAGATATTTGTAGACAGCACCCCTCTCTGAAAGCAGCATAAGGTAGTAACCGATTATGCCGATATGTCTGCTGTGTGTATCTGTGAAGTAGTTCGGGAGAAGCTTGGATTGGAAGTAGTCCTGGAGGGTGGGTGGGGCTAGCTGCAGTTTATGAATATGCAGAACTACTTCCTGTAGTGCTGTGTACTAGCTATAATCCAATCCAAGCTTCTCCCCAAGTACTGCACAGATACACACAGACATATCCCCACAATTAGTGTGCCGGTCACTACCTTAGGGCTCATTCACACGGGAACACACGCGCATAAAAAAAAGCTCTTAGAAGCAATGGTTTCCAATTAAATGCCTTCATTTGACCATCCCCATAGGAAACCATTGGTTCTAATAGCTGCAGGTTCTTTAGCTGTGTAGGTCCCCGTGTGGATGCGCCCTTCTGCTGCGCTCAGAGAAGGCTGCAAGAGTATCCCTTTAATAAGAATGGTTGATTGTCCCGTTTGGTTTAGGATTTTATCAACCTCCTTCTTACATTCTAACTGATAGTCGGTGACAGGCGCTCTAAGTGCAGGATAGGGACCTGCTGATCTGCGGCCGGCCGGATGTACAATCAGGTAGATATCCAACAAATCCCCTCATCCCCTCCAACTTAGAGGAGCAAAAAGAAAAAAATTCATAAATGAGTGTTTTTGTTTTATTTTCCCATTAAATTGAGAATCAGGGATACAAAATGACTGTTACGTCAGAAAGTCAGATGTGCGGTTTGGCTTTAGCGACTTTGGGGTCTTCCTGCCCCTTTGAGGAATTTGCTGTCTTGATATAAAATGCTGAAAAGTCACATTAGGAAATCTGATTAAGAGAATGCCTCTTGAGATCCTGTAACTTCAGGTGTCGTCTTGGGAAGGCCATCAGGTCCCAATAGATCCAGGGAGGGATCTTGTGATTCCACGGGGCCCGGGCCCGGCTGCAAGGCAAAATGACGAACAGTCAGGAAAATCTGTGCATTGTGGACACGACAAAAAGCTAATGTCTGGCGCCAGCTGTTAATAGGAGCGGAGGTTTGAGTTCTGTCATATGTTCTGCTCTAATCACATCCCCTTCTGCCCCTTGGGTCCTTCAGCAGTGGGAGGAGGTGTCCAGCAGGGGGCATGTAGCAGCAAGTAGACTATGTGGTCCCCAACCTTTTTGGCACCAGGGACCGGCTTCAAGCAAGACCATTTTTACAAGGCCCGGCAGGGTGGGGTGGGACATAGGCGGGGCTTTGGTTATATGGGGCGGGGTTATGAAGGGGGTTGGAGTTTAGTGCATACTTATTTAATTATGACATTTAGAATGTCCTGGCAGTACCACATAGGGCAGCATATAACTTATCTCCCCCCCAGCACACACATAGGGCAGCAAAAATGTATCTCCCCCCCAGCACACACATAGGGCAGCATATCATTTATCTCCCCCCCCCCCCCCCCAATTATAGGCAGCCCCCACCCCTCAGCAATAACCAGCCCCCTCCACAGTAATTAGCAGCCCCCCCAGTAGTAAGCAGCCTCCCCCCAGTAATAGGCAGCCCCCCCGCCCCCATCAATAGGCAGCTCCCCCCCCCCAGTAATGGGCAGCTCCCCCCCCCCAGTAATGGGCAGCCCCCCTCCCCAGTAATAGGCAGCCCCCCTCCCCAGTAATAGGCAGCCCCCCTCCCCAGTAATAGGCAGCCCCCCTCTCCAGTAATAGGCAGCCCCCCTCTCCAGTAATAGGCAGCCCCCCTCTCCAGTAATAGGCAGCCCCCCTCTCCAGTAATAGGCAGCCCCCCTCTCCAGTAATAGGCAGCCCCCCTCCCCAGTAATAGGCAGCCCCCCTCCCCAGTAATAGGCAGCCCCCCTCCCCAGTAATAGGCAGCCCCCCTCTCCAGTAATAGGCAGCCCCCCTCCCCAGTAATAGGCAGCCCCCCTCCCCAGTAATAGGCAGCCCCCCTCCCCAGTAATAGGCAGCCCCCCTCCCCAGTAATAGGCAGCCCCCCTCTCCAGTAATAGGCAGCCCCCCTCCCCAGTAATAGGCAGCCCCCCTCCCCAGTAATAGGCAGCCCCCCTCCCCAGTAATAGGCAGCCCCCCTCCCCAGTAATAGGCAGCCCCCTCCCCAGTAATAGGCAGCCCCCTCCCCAGTAATAGGCAGCCCCCCTCCCCAGTAATAGGCAGCCCCCCTCCCCAGTAATAGGCAGCCCACCACCCCAGTAATAGGCAGCCCACCACCCCAGTAATAGGCAGCCACCACCACTCAGAAATAAACAGCACCCCCTGGTAATAAGCACCCCCCCCAACCCATATACTTACCTCCTCCTTCCTGTCAGCGTCGCTCCCTCTCTGCTCGCCCTGAGCCCGGCGCACACTGTAGTCAGTGTGTAGCCCGAAACGCTTCCTCTCTGAGTCTTCTCCTGCGGAACTGATGAGCAGGGGACTTGGGGAGGAGGATCCAGGCTGCACACTGACGTCAGTGTGTGCTGGGGATCAGTGGTAACAGCGCGATTACCAGCGGCACCCCCACTGGCAATCGCTTCAGTGGTAAGCGGCGTCGGCACACTGCGGGCCACATAATACGAGGCAGCGGGCCTTGTGTTTAGAACAAAAATTCCCGGCGGTGCTGCAGACCGGCGCTAAACACCTAATGGCCCGGCCCTGGTCCGCGGACCTCACTATGGAATATGAGAGCTGACCGCCGGTACCTGTGTGACGATGACATAGCGCACACCTCCGCGGCACACATCGGGCTCCACTGCAGCCAAGAGTCCCTGAGGCAGAGGAGCCGACTGGATCGGTAGCCCCTTGAGATACCTGTAGAGCAACATAGAAGCAGATTACTAATCACCTGCAGGCTGATGGAAATGCAAAAAGAAAAAAAATGTACAAAATTCAGGAAGGTTGTCACCACTGCACATCTGCTTTATCGCACAAGGATACAGTAGGTAGGTGCCTAGGAGAATAAAGCCCAGACACTCAGGACATGAAGACACGGAGGGGTGGACACCATTTAATGCCCAATAAGGCAGGATGGCCCCCTCGGCCAGTGAAGCCACAAATGGGCTCGCAACAAAGTCCAATTTCATGAAGAGGAGAGGTTGAGATTTAGGCCGGGCTCACGGGGGCATAAGAGCATTATGTAAATATGCAGTGTGCTTGCGTGTATCTGCGGGCTCCAGTGCATGGTGCGTTTACGCAAAGAAGAAAAAAAAAAAACATACAAAAATCACAATGATTTGTGCATATATGCAGGTCTTCTGCATTTACGCAAGCCAGTGATTTTAATGGGCTCTTGTGGTGCAGAAAAAAATTCTGCACATGTGAATAAACCCTCTGAAACCTCTGGGCTCTATTCACTGTGTATTATGCGTGCAAATGTGTGTGATATGCTGCGTAAATACGCCTGTGTGACGAAGCCCTAAATAAGGCTGTGCGGGTTTGAGGCGACCCTTCTGCACCCACTGGAACGATGGGAGGAAACCTGCTGGATGGAACTTACGGGTCTCCGTTAGACTCCGGAGGGAAGAAACGCTTCACAACCTCCACAAACTCATTGACCGTTGGCTCCAGCGTGAAGATGACGGCATTTGGACCCGCATCGAAGCTGTAGGCCACCTGCATGAGAAGCGATACGTGTTAAGACAAAAGCCACCATCATCCGTGCGGCCTGCAAGAACCGTCCTCGCAGGCAGCACCCCTCATGTCTCCAAGCTGCACGGACGGCGGACGTTTGGTTTTTAATTTGTATCGCAGAAAGGGAAATATAAAAACGAACGATCGCTGAGAACGGCCGGATACTTACTGACACGGGAGGGCAGATATGTGCACCCCTCAGCAGGCGGCCTAATGAGGGAGCCAGTTACACCTGCGGGAGGACACGATGAGACGGCCGGATACTTACTGACATGGGTGGGTAGATATCTGCACCCCCTCAACAGGCAGCCTAATGAGGGGGCTAGTTACACCCGCGGAGAACACGATGAGACGGCCGGTTACTTACTGACACGGGAGGGCAGATATCTGCACCCCTCAGCAGGCGGCCTAATGAGGGAGCCAGTTACACCTGCGGAGGACACGATGAGACGGCCGGATACTTACTGACACGGGAGGGCAGATATCTGCACCCCTCAGCAGGCGGCCTAATGAGGGAGCCAGTTACACCTGCGGAGGACACAATGAGACGGCCACTCACACAGCCTCCTACATAGAGGCGGCGGCCGCTTGGTGGATACTTCTGCACAGAGCAGATACAAAGTGTCAGGTCATTCTGCCTGCGGAGGTGGTGCACATATCTGCCCTCCTGTATCAGTAAGTAATTTGTCCTTTAAAGCATTTATAAAAGGTAACAGCGCAGTGCGGGGATCAGTAATGTCACCATATCCTGCAATATCCTAGCCCAAGGCAAATACATACAAGTCGGCAGAAGGTGCAACTAATACACAAAACGCTCTTATCCCGCCCCCCCCCCCCCCCCATTAAATCAATCAAGGGGTGTTCAAGGCATCAGATATGCAGATTTAAAGGGAACCTGTGAGGTCCGTAATGGTGCCCGGGCTGCAGGCACTACAGTATAATGACAGATTTCACTGGTCTGCTACTTCTACCAATCGCTCCAGTAGATTTTTGCAACCGCAGGAATAAGTCCCTGTCATTGATAAAGGGTCATTGGAGTCGTATGTTGACATTCCCCCTGTAAGAGGGGTTTATGGATTTCTGCTCCTGTTGCCATTATTCAGCTCTGGTGGGTGAGGTTGGTCCTTCTTCCTTAGTTGCTGCCAGTTGGTGTCTGGATGTTTGTCTTAGTATGGTTCCTGCCATCAGTTGTTCCCACCTAGTAGCGACATTTCCTGTGGCTAGCCGGGGTCAGTATAATTGGCCTAGGTTCAGGACGTGGGGTCGTCCTTGTTGGGACGTTCGCCCCCTTTAGGCAGGGGTGTAACTAAAGGCTCAGGGCCTGGAAGCAAAAGTTCATCTCCTGAATATTTTCCAGCAGGATAATGCTTGGCCGTGCACACAAAGGGGCCACAGGAGCCCCCACAACATTGTCACACTGCCGTGCCTGGTCATCAAATTTATCACCATGTGGGACGCCAACCTCTACAGCCTACAAGTTTACACAATCTAGTGACTCAATTATAGCAAAGGTGGAGCGGTATGCTGCAGGATAGTATACAGTACCTGTATACCTCCGTGCCCATCCGTATCACATTATGTATCCAAGCCAGAGGTGGTACAACAGGGTACTAGAGCCTCCATGCCCACCAGTATTAATAGTGACCCCTATATTGTCCCCAGTAGTAATAGTAACTGCTATTATAGCCCCAGTAATAATAGTGACCCCTATTGTGGCCCCAGTAGAAAAAGTGACCCCCACGGTGGCCTCAGTAGTAGTGTCCCCATATTGGCCCCAGTAGTAATAGAGACCCCCATAGTGGCCTCAGTAGTAATAGTGACTCCCCCCCCCCCCCCCCCACAGTGGCCTCAGTAACAATAGAGACCCCCACGATGGCCTCAGTAGTAATAGAGACTCCCACAGTTACGTGAATAACAATAGTGACCCCCACAGTGGCCCTAGTAACAATAGTGAACCAACAGTACCCCAGTAATAATAATAACCCCCTCAGTAGCCCCAGTAGTAATATTAATCCCTTCAGTAGCCCCAGTAGTAATAGCCCCACCCAACCCATATACTTACCTCCTCCTCTTCTCGGCGCTGATCCCAGGTGCACACTGACAGCAGTTTGCGCGCCTGGAACGTTTCCTTCCTGCTCCTCTCCTGCGGAACTAAGGAGAAGAGGATCCAGGGAAGGAGGATCCCGGGTGCATACTGACATCAGAGTGTGTACCCAGGATCAGCACGGCTGAGGGATTACCGGCAGGAGAACTGCGGCACCCCGGCCGGTAATCTGATTAGGTCGGGGGCTCAGAGCCCCTGGTAATCACTCACCTCTGGGCCTCCTCAGCGCAGTGGCCTGGACACCATTGTGACCCTGGCAACCCCTAGCAGTACGCCAATGGGCAGGGGTATTTTTCTGCCTTTGGCTGGTAGGGCTAGATTCCCTATTTATGTTGGGTGGTGGTTTTAGTGCTTTTGAGGGATTTTCTGGAGTTTTTGTCCCGTGTGAACACTGTCTTGTGTCCGGTCTGGGCATGGTGCGTAAACTCTCAGCACAGACGTAACACATTCATAGCTCGCCCTTGCTGTTGATTGGCAGGTCTTCTTATGCACAGTAATACAGAGACCAGTCAGTCTGTGTCAGGAGGGGGTGAGCAGTCAATATACGAATATTATGGTGCTCTACCAGACTCATTTCAGAGTTTTCTCCTCCCCCGCCCATCTCCATTCACTGTAAGTAGCAGTCGGTCAGTACTGACCGGCGTGTCGTTCGGTTTTTAAGCATGCTTAAAACTAAACAACTGGACGACTCTTGGATGTTGGATAAAAAGAAGAGAAAAACCTGAGAAGACTCAGACCTCAAGGTTGGATTTCAGAACGGCAGATTTTAATGGACTGAGAAAGAGGAAGAATCCAATGGCCGGATGTTCTTAAGGACAGAAATGTCCAAGAAGGTTGGGCAATATTGTGAAATGAGATTCTCAAAGCACAATTGTTAACAATCCCTTAGGCCAGTTTCACATGGACGAGCGCGATATCAGGCCATGAAACTTGGCCCGATATTGCGCTCACCAAAGTGCGAGGTACCCGCGGATGCGAGGCCTCCCATGACTTCAATACAGTTGTGATCCTCCGGCACGGCTTTCAGAAGTGTCCGAGAATTGTCAAGTGTCTCCCATTGTTTTCAATAGGAAACCTCGCATTGCATCCGGCGAGTGGTTCAGCAATTACCTCTGCTGTTTCCTGTAGTATCCCAGGATGTAATTTATCTGGACCTTGAGACTTAGGTTCATGTAAGTTAGCTAAGTGTTCCCTCACCACATCTCTGCTTACAGATAGCCGGCATTCTCTTATTCCCCCAATAGCACAGGGAAGATCAGCTGATGTTACATCTACTTTGAGGGAAAACAGATACAAAATAGTTCAGCCTTCTCCACATCATTCTTAACCAATTCACCATTTGGACTTTTCAAATTCTAGATTTGAATGTTGCATCCTGTCCTGATTGCTGCTTTTCAGACCCATTTCATGAGCTGCAGCCAATCTCTTAATAGGAGGGTAACAAATAATAAGGGTATTTGGCATCAGTCATTTTCGAGGCCATGAGCTCTACAATAAAGACCAAGGAGCTAGGATCAATATCCCAGTCAATGGCTACAGCCCACAGGCTTGTTACCTCATCTACTCGCTCACCTTGGTCCGCCCGTAGTAGGCATTGTACCGGTGAACAAGGCCGATTACTCTCTGGGAAACCTGGTTTAGGTAAAATATTGGGGGGTAGGTGTCCAGGCACGTAGCGTGGAACTGGTTGCTGTCTTTCATGGTCAGTTGTCCAAAGGCTTCAAAGTCCTTCTTCTTTATGGCTTCAATCATCTCGTTCATTCGTCCCGGCACCACCGATTCAGCCCGGAGCTGTGGCAATATGATAGATACAGCAAGTTAGAAGATGAGGTAGTATGTCCCAGGATGTCTGCTCTGCCGCTACTGAGCACTACGGTCACTGGAGCCACGAACCCTGCAGCTCAGGGATTATATTAGTGCTGATATCACATATATGAGGTCTCTGCAGGTTAGAGCAGTACTGGAGCGTTATAAGAGGAGCAGCTGATATCACATATAGGATGTCTCTGGGGGTTATTTCCATCAGCCTCATAAACTGAATGGAGCGGTGGCCATGTACTAACGCTCCATTCATTAGCATCGCTTGGGGTGCGCCATTCCCATGGGGTTCCCTAGCAATGATAAATTCATCCCGTGTGCTGCAGATAGGCGATAAAGGTTTTCGGTGACTTTACAAAACCCTTTATAATACCTCCAGCATAGCCCTGGCATTGAGCATCCTGACCACCGGGGAGGGGGTGGGGGAACACTTACCTTGAGCAAGGGGCTGGTCTGTACACTTGTCTGCATGCCCGCCGTACTGCTAACATGCTTCTTCTCTGCACTGGCCTGAAATATTCCACATACAGTCACTACGGTGGTCCATTACCATTCTGAGCACCAGTCAGGTGACCATCGCCATACGTACCACCAAGATGAGGATCCGCAGTTCTGGCCAGTGGGTTTCGGGTTCCACCAGCTCAGCCAAGCTGTCCTTACCATCTTCTCTCTCGCCCATGACCCACTGAACGAATCCTCCGTACATGCTCCTGCAGGCACTGCCAGATCCCTGGCGGGCAATGCCCGATAGTTCGCCCTCTACGCCATAGAGCTTTGCCAGGGTGAACACTGGGAGGAAAGCACACAAAGGTCTGGTTAGGAGCCACCGGTTGCTTTCTGCTCTGTTCCCATCTCAAGCTAGATTCAGAATCCCGCTAGCTTGCTGTTCGCAGTGCATGCAGCTCTGGATGTGACTGGAGAAAACTACATGGAGGGACTCAGAATTGGCACAAAATCGGGAAAGCAAATTCCCCACAAACTAACAAAACATCAAACGCTTTATAATTCAGGCTCTGCAGCGGCACGAGGCGCGGCTTTTACTAAGTGAGGGAACGGTTGCAGAAGGTCACATATCCTGCAGCAAACGATAAGATGATAATGCGGGACATTCTGTTAGACCAGCGTTTTATATGCCGCTCCAAGCAAAAGGCGCGCTGGTGTGAAGCCCCCCAAGTTTATTAGGGGAGCGCATGCCTGGCCAGACCGTGCAATCAGCGTCCGCTAGGAGCCGGTCGGTCTTCACTAGAAGTCATGCCAGTTTCTGGCATACATTAGTGCACATACGGAAGGCGGAGGCCCTGAACCCTTTTTCTAAGCCCCGCCTACTTTTGGAAAAGTCTTAATCAGGGAACAAAAAGGAAAAAACGTTGCACTTTTTTGTGCAAGTGCAACATATTTAATAGATTCCCCCTAACGACCTTATATTACAGACGTTGTCTAGGGGACATTGATGACGATCACACTGAAGACCGCGAGAGGTGGAAGCACCAACGGTCGTATTTAAGGTCCTTTTCCATAGTCCAACAATTGGCCAAGAGCATTTGCCGTGTCGGAACATGTAAACAGGCCCACGATCAGATAACGAGTAAACGCTTGCTCGTCAGCTGATTACGTGGGCACGATCATCCTTGACCAACTAACGATGTCTGTGTGAGGACTAACGATCACTCTCCCCACATCGGTAGGACCAATCAGTACGCTCAGCCTGTTAGAAGAGGTGCCATACCCAGACAAGCGTATCCAGCGGCAGACGAGGCCAGCCCGGCGGCGGTGGGGAAGTTGTTGGCGGAGCAGATGTGAACCTTGTAGTTTAGGATCCTTGAGACGCCGTCCTCTCCGCTGCCGCTTCTCCTCTTCCTGGCCAGACGGCGGACTAGCAGAAAGGTCAATAGAGAAAGTCATTGGATAAAGTGTGACTATTAGCACCTTAATTGTTAAGGGCTAAGGAATACATTTATGACCATGGGGGTCCGAGTGCCAAGACCCTCCTGATCCCATAAAGAAGGTTTCAGGAAACTCTGCATGAACGGGGAGGAGGCTGCACATTAATGCTGCCACTCCATTCATGTCACTGGGAGCGTCCGATACTGCAGAGTACAAACACTCCGTAATCAGAAATGAACATAGAGCCGCACGGGCCGCCTCCGCTCCATTTATATAGGGACCATGGGGATCGGGAGAGGGCCTGGCGATTGGAGCCCCTCAGGTCACACAGTTCTTCCCTATCCTGTGTACAGGGGATAACCTTATAGCTTGGCACAACTCCCTTAACCCATGAAGGACGAGGACAGTTTTTTTCTTTGTTTTCTCCTCCCAATATACATAAAAATATACATATACATTTAAATATACCGAGGAGAATCTACCTAACCTCTGTGTGTATATACTGAGGAGAATCTACCTCCCCTCTATGTGTATATACTGAGGAGAATCTACCTCCCCTCTATGTGTATATACTGAGGAGAATCTACCTCCCCTCTATGTGTATATACTGAGGAGAATCTACCTCCCCTCTATGTGTATATACTGAGGAGAATCTACCTCACCTCTATGTGTATATACTGAGGAGAATCTACCTCACCTCTATGTGTATATACTGAGGAGAATCTACCTCACCTCTATGTGTATATACTGAGGAGAATCTACCTCACCTCTATGTGTATATACTGAGGAAAATCCCCCTCCCCTCCGTGTGTGTATACTGAGGAGAATCTACCTCACCTCTATGTGTATATACTGAGGAAAATCCCCCTCCCCTCCGTGTGTGTATACTGAGGAGAATCTACCTCACCTCTATGTGTATATACTGAGGAGAATCTACCTCCCCTCTATGTGTATATACTGAGGAGAATCAACCTCCCCTCTATGTGTATATACTGAGGAGAATCTACCTCCCCTCTATGTGTATATACTGAGGAGAATCTACCTCACCTCTATGTGTATATACTGAGGAGAATCTACCTCACCTCTATGTGTATATACTGAGGAGAATCTACCTCACCTCTATGTGTATATACTGAGGAAAATCCCCCTCCCCTCCGTGTGTGTATACTGAGGAGAATCTACCTCACCTCTATGTGTATATACTGAGGAGAATCTACCTCCCCTCTATGTGTATACTGAGGAGAATCTACCTCCCCTCCATGTGTATATACTGAGGAGAATCTACCTCCCCTCCATGTGTATATACTGAGGAGAATCTACCTCACCTCTATGTGTATATACGGAGGAGAATCTACCTCACCTCTATGTGTATATACTGAGGAGAATCTACCTCCCCTTCATGTGTATATACTGAGGAGAATCTACCTCACCTCTATGTGTATATACTGAGGAGAATCTACCTCCCCTCCATGTGTATATACTGAGGAGAATCTACCTCCCCTTCATGTGTATATACTGAGGAGAATCTACCTCCCCTCTATGTGTATATACTGAGGAGAATCTACCTTACCTCTATGTGTATATACTGAGGAGAATCTACCTCCCCTCTATGTGTATATACTGAGGAGAATCTACCTCACCTCTATGTGTGTGTGTGTATACTGAGGAGAATCTACCTCCCCTCTATGTGTATATACTGAGGAGAATCTACCTCCCCTCTATGTGTATATACTGAGGAGAATCTACCTCCCCTTCATGTGTATATACTGAGGAGAATCTACCTCACCTCTATGTGTATATACTGAGGAGAATCTACCTCCCCTCCATGTGTATATACTGAGGAGAATCTACCTCCCCTTCATGTGTATATACTGAGGAGAATCTACCTCCCCTCTATGTGTATATACTGAGGAGAATCTACCTTACCTCTATGTGTATATACTGAGGAGAATCTACCTCCCCTCTATGTGTATATACTGAGGAGAATCTACCTCACCTCTATGTGTGTGTGTGTATACTGAGGAGAATCTACCTCCCCTCTATGTGTATATACTGAGGAGAATCTACCTCCCCTCCATGTGTATATACTGAGGAGAATCTACCTCCCCTCTCTGTGTATATACTGAGGAGAATCTACCTCCCCTCTATGTGTATATACTGAGGAGAATCTACCTCCCCTCCATGTGTATATACTGAGGAGAATCTACCTCCCCTCCATGTGTATATACTGAGGAGAATCTACCTCCCCTCCATGTGTATATACTGAGGAGAATCTACCTCACCTCTCTGTGTATATACTGAGGAGAATCTACCTCACCTCTCTGTGTATATACTGAGGAGAATCTACCTCACCTCTCTGTGTATATACTGAGGAGAATCTACCTCACCTCTCTGTGTATATACTGAGGAGAATCTACCTCACCTCTCTGTGTATATACTGAGGAGAATCTACCTCACCTCTCTGTGTATATACTGAGGAGAATCTACCTCACCTCTCTGTGTATATACTGAGGAGAATCTATCTCCCCTCTATGTGTATATACTGAGGAGAATCTACCTCCCCTCCATGTGTATATACTGAGGAGAATCTACCTCCCCTCCATGTGTATATACTGAGGAGAATCTACTTCCCCTTCATGTGTATATACTGAGGAGAATCTACCTCCCCTCTCTGTGTATATACTGAGGAGAATCTACCTCCCCTCTATGTGTATATACTGAGGAGAATCTACCTCCCCTCTATGTGTATATACTGAGGAGAATCTACCTCCCCTCCATGTGTATATACTGAGGAGAATCTACCTCCCCTCCATGTGTATATACTGAGGAGAATCTACCTCCCCTCCATGTGTATATACTGAGGAGAATCTACTTCCCCTTCATGTGTATATACTGAGGAGAATCTACCTCACCTCTCTGTGTATATACTGAGGAGAATCTACCTCCCCTCTATGTGTATATACTGAGGAGAATCTACCTCCCCTCCATGTGTATATACTGAGGAGAATCTACCTCCCCTCCATGTGTATATACTGAGGAGAATCTACCTCCCCTCCATGTGTATATACTGAGGAGAATCTACCTCCCCTTCATGTGTATATACTGAGGAGAATCTACCTCACCTCTCTGTGTATATACTGAGGAGAATCTACCTCCCCTCTATGTGTATATACTGAGGAGAATCTACCTCCCCTCTATGTGTATATACTGAGGAGAATCTACCTCCCCTCTATGTGTATATACTGAGGAGAATCTACCTCCCCTCTATGTGTATATACTGAGGAGAATCTACCTCCCCTCTATGTGTATATACTGAGGAGAATCTACCTCCCCTCCATGTGTATATACTGAGGAGAATCTACCTCCCCTTCATGTGTATATACTGAGGAGAATCTACCTCACCTCTCTGTGTATATACTGAGGAGAATCTACCTCCCCTCTATGTGTATATACTGAGGAGAATCTACCTCCCCTCTATGTGTATATACTGAGGAGAATCTACCTCCCCTCCATGTGTATATACTGAGGAGAATCTACCTCCCCTCTCTGTGTATATACTGAGGAGAATCTACCTCCCCTCTCTGTGTATATACTGAGGAGAATCTACCTCCCCTCCATGTGTATATACTGAGGAGAATCTACCTCCCCTTCATGTGTATATACTGAGGAGAATCTACCTCACCTCTCTGTGTATATACTGAGGAGAATCTACCTCCCCTCTATGTGTATATACTGAGGAGAATCTACCTCCCCTCTATGTGTATATACTGAGGAGAATCTACCTCCCCTCCATGTGTATATACTGAGGAGAATCTACCTCCCCTCTCTGTGTATATACTGAGGAGAATCTACCTCCCCTCTCTGTGTATATACTGAGGAGAATCTACCTCCCCTCTCTGTGTATATACTGAGGAGAATCTACCTCCCCTCTCTGTGTATATACTGAGGAGAATCTACCTCCCCTCCATGTGTATATACTGAGGAGAATCTACCTCCCCTCCATGTGTATATACTGAGGAGAATCTACCTCCCCTCCATGTGTATATACTGAGGAGAATCTACCTCCCCTCCATGTGTATATACTGAGGAGAATCTACCTCCCCTCCATGTGTATATACTGAGGAGAATCTACCTCCCCTCCATGTGTATATACTGAGGAGAATCTACCTCCCCTCCATGTGTATATACTGAGGAGAATCTACCTCCCCTCCATGTGTATATACTGAGGAGAATCTACTCCCCCTCTATGTGTATATACTGAGGAGAATCTACCTCACCTCTATGTGTGTGTGTGTATACTGAGGAGAATCTACCTCCCCTCTATGTGTATATACTGAGGAGAATCTACCTCCCCTCCATGTGTATGTACTGAGGAGAATCTACCTCCCCTCTCTGTGTATATACTGAGGAGAATCTACCTCCCCTCTATGTGTATATACTGAGGAGAATCTACCTCCCCTCTCTGTGTATATACTGAGGAGAATCTACCTCCCCTCTATGTGTATATACTGAGGAGAATCTACCTCCCCTCCATGTGTATATACTGAGGAGAATCTACCTCCCCTCCATGTGTATATACTGAGGAGAATCTACCTCCCCTCCATGTGTATATACTGAGGAGAATCTACCTCCCCTCTCTGTGTATATACTGAGGAGAATCTACCTCCCCTCTATGTGTATATACTGAGGAGAATCTACCTCCCCTCCATGTGTATATACTGAGGAGAATCTACCTCCCCTCCATGTGTATATACTGAGGAGAATCTACCTCACCTCTCTGTGTATATACTGAGGAGAATCTACCTCCCCTCTATGTGTATATACTGAGGAGAATCTACCTCCCCTCCATGTGTATATACTGAGGAGAATCTACCTCCCCTCCATGTGTATATACTGAGGAGAATCTACTTCCCCTTCATGTGTATATACTGAGGAGAATCTACCTCACCTCTCTGTGTATATACTGAGGAGAATCTACCTCCCCTCTATGTGTATATACTGAGGAGAATCTACCTCCCCTCTATGTGTATATACTGAGGAGAATCTACCTCCCCTCCATGTGTATATACTGAGGAGAATCTACCTCCCCTCCATGTGTATATACTGAGGAGAATCTACCTCCCCTTCATGTGTATATACTGAGGAGAATCTACCTCACCTCTCTGTGTATATACTGAGGAGAATCTACCTCCCCTCTATGTGTATATACTGAGGAGAATCTACCTCCCCTCTATGTGTATATACTGAGGAGAATCTACCTCCCCTCTATGTGTATATACTGAGGAGAATCTACCTCCCCTCCATGTGTATATACTGAGGAGAATCCACCTCCCCTTCATGTGTATATACTGAGGAGAATCTACCTCACCTCTCTGTGTATATACTGAGGAGAATCTACCTCCCCTCTATGTGTATATACTGAGGAGAATCTACCTCCCCTCTATGTGTATATACTGAGGAGAATCTACCTCCCCTCCATGTGTATATACTGAGGAGAATCTACCTCCCCTCTCTGTGTATATACTGAGGAGAATCTACCTCCCCTCTATGTGTATATACTGAGGAGAATCTACCTCCCCTCCATGTGTATATACTGAGGAGAATCTACCTCCCCTCCATGTGTATATACTGAGGAGAATCTACCTCACCTCTCTGTGTATATACTGAGGAGAATCTATCTCCCCTCTATGTGTATATACTGAGGAGAATCTACCTCCCCTCCATGTGTATATACTGAGGAGAATCTACCTCCCCTCCATGTGTATATACTGAGGAGAATCTACTTCCCCTTCATGTGTATATACTGAGGAGAATCTACCTCACCTCTCTGTGTATATACTGAGGAGAATCTACCTCCCCTCTATGTGTATATACTGAGGAGAATCTACCTCCCCTCTATGTGTATATACTGAGGAGAATCTACCTCCCCTCCATGTGTATATACTGAGGAGAATCTACCTCCCCTCCATGTGTATATACTGAGGAGAATCTACCTCCCCTCTATGTGTATATACTGAGGAGAATCTACCTCCCCTCTATGTGTATATACTGAGGAGAATCTACCTCACCTCTATGTGTATATACTGAGGAGAATCTACCTCACCTCTATGTGTATATACTGAGGAGAATCTACCTCACCTCTATGTGTATATACTGAGGAGAATCTACCTCACCTCTGTGTATATACTGAGGAGAATCTACCTCCCCTCTGTGTGTATATACTGTAGAGGATCTACCTCACCTCTATGTGTATATACTGAGGAGAATCTACCTCACCACTATGTGTATATACTGAGGAGAATCTACCTTACCTCTATGTGTATATACTGAGGAGAATCTACCTCACCTCTATATGTATATACTGAGGAGAATCTACCTCCCCTCTATGTGTATATACTGAGGAGAATCTACCTCCCCTCTATGTGTATATACTGAGGAGAATCTACCTCACCTCTATGTGTATATATACTGAGGAGAATCTACCTCACCTCTGTGTGTATACTGAGGAGAATCTACCTTACCTCTATGTGTATACTGAGGTAAGGTATATCTCATGAGAAACACCTGTGATGCCCTCCGCTCATAAGAGGGGGGCTGCTTCTTATCCTCTCCCTTGGATTCCTCAGTCCAGGCAGAGATATTGATAGTCTGTTCTAGTTGCGTTTCCTAGAAATTACGTGTTCACATAGCAACATACACCTGGGGCGTAAACATATGTTAATCATCAGCGTCGTTACATACTAAGCCAATCATGAGTTGTTGTAATGTTGGGAGGGGCATGCATGTAATTGGTGCGTCATATTCTGTATAACTGTATTGTACTTCCTTACAATAAACCAGAAGCGCATGGGGGCTCACGGGGAGTACCCCTGAGTTCAAATACATATATTCATGCATGAAGCTTCTCATTATAACCAATCTGAAGCAGACCAGTGAAATCTTCTGGAATAGGATTTATTCCCATAACAGGACAAATATGGAAAGGTTGTGAAAGAATTACAAAATTTTTGGGAGTAGGTCGCATTTTTGGAATGGCTCTACGACCCACCCAGGAAACCATCACAGTGGCAAAATGTCTTTCTCTAATATTGAAAGTAAGGATCTAAAGTCATCTGGTCCTAGCAGATGACCAGGAAAGGTCAGTGTAATGCCTGGATAAGGAATACGTCCTTCAGACCACTTAAATGGGAAAGATTCTTGTAGCTTTGCTTGTGTGGATTTAGAGACCCCCACATTAAGTATGAAGGACTTGGAAGCAGTAACTCTGTAGCAGCTCTAAGCAGAGGAGGACATCATCCCCGAAGATGTTCAGTATTCCCTATGACAGTCCCCAATATGCTCATTGATGATCGTGTCGTTTGTGCGAAGGGCTCCATTACCAGAGCGAACACCGACAGAGAGGGAGGACAGCCCTGGCGGGTCCCATTGGATATAGTGAAGGAGATGGAGCTTCATGTATAGATCTGCACCAAGGGGTGTGTGTATAGAGCCATCATGGATGAGAGCAAGGGGCCTTCAAATCCGAACGTCAGAAGTACCTCCCCGAGATAATCTCAGTGTACTCGAACACCTTCTCCGCATCCAAAGCTAGTAGCAAGGAAGACGTTCCTCGAGCTGACACCACCAAAACAATATCTGGCGTCCTTTAATGAATCCCACTTGATCTCTACCAACAAGGGTTGGTCTAACCTCGGACAGTCTATTGGCCAGTATTCTCACATATAGTTTCAGATCTGTATTTAAAAGGGAGATGGGGTCTAAAATTAGCGAGAGCACCAGGGCCTTCACCAGGTGAGGTGGTAAGTGCCTTCAGCATCTCCGGCGGGCACAACCTTTTTTCATCATATCACTCAATACCTTGGTCAGATACGAGGCTAGGGTGATCTAATGGGCTGTGGAATAGTCGCTCGTCGGGGCATCTGGTCCTATAGATTTCTTCAGTTACACTGAATGGTTGTGACAGAGTATCTAGCTCAGATGCGGACAGGGAGGGAAGGTTGGCCCCATTTAAAAAAGTAGTTATATTGTTTTGTATAGGTTGACTAATCTAGTGGTCATTAACTAAGTTACGTAGCGACTTGTGATGTTCTGCCAGCATAGTAACACTTCCTTGGGGATCAAAAATCCTAATATTTTGGGAGTCGTTGATGAAGGGTTTTCGAGAGCGGGTTGCACGGGGTTTAACTTGCCTTGCTAGTGTAGCGCTTGGTTTATTCCCCTGCCAATGGGAAGTCATTTTTAGTTTTCTCAAAGCTAGGTCATGTTCTTAAGTACGGAAGTCTTGGAGTTCTTGGAGTACAGCAGATATTCCTTAGTTCTGTCTGAGGAGTCAGACATGTTATTTAGTCGGCATTGTGGGGACAGTAATACAGGATTTCTGTGCTTTTTATTGTATGAGGCCTGCTTTAGAAAAGGACCTCTCATAAATGCCGCGTGGGCGACCGTAAAGTCGTCAGAGAGCTCACCATTGTCAATTCTACTGTACATCTTATGGGGATGTATAGACCCGCGCCATCGGGTGCTGTAAACACCAAACAGGTCGCTTGGACAACAGATGACGAGTGGCTAGAGGGTTCAGTGCTGATGTGTTCATAGAAGGCCGAGAGCCCACCCCTTATTGTGGTTGATGATGGCTGGGACCCCCTTAGTAATGTTGTTTAGAGTTCGGGGCATACATTGATGCTATGGTGAAGCGAGTGTTAATAATGCAGTTCAGGATGACGAAGGGCGTCAGCGGGAGGGGGGGGGGGGGGGATTACCTGCAGACGTCTTCTAGGAGGAGGAATCTGTGATAGACCTGGCCTCATGCTTGGCAAAGAATATCCAGGATTATGAGACTGCAGGGAAGAGGATTGTCCTACAGAGAAAATACTGCGATCTTCTGGGGGGAGCGGGAAGGGGGGGGGGGGGGGGCTGAACAGGTGAGCCTGCCCCCCACGTCGGGCGAATCTGACCTGGAGGACAGTGATGACAGCTGCAGCAGCAGTGGAGAGGGGGCGCTGATAATGCGGCAGATTCAGCTGCAGGAGTCCCCAGAGAGGCTGCAGTCCTTCTACTCTGGAAAAGATCTGCCCCCGAAAACATCTAGCAAGAAGAGGAGGAAAAACAGATATATTCAGGAAAAATGTATTTATGTCACCAAGCACTCTGGTTTGGCTGCAAAGTCAGACCAGGGTGGTAACCCTGAGCTCCTAGTCCCCGGCTCTCTGGTGGGTGCGGTGCAGGGGACTGGGGAAGAGAGGGTTAAAGCAGCCCAAAACTCCAAGCCCGCTTGTGCTAGTAGTGGGAATGGAGGAGTAAAGGACGTAGAGAAGAGCATTGGAAAAGTGAAGGGTCACGGCCAGTCCAGAGGTGTTGGCGCTGTTGGTCACGTCCCTGTGGGAGGGGGAAGTGATCCGGCGCCAGGTACCACCTGTGGTGGCGTAACTGTCCCCCCTGTGTCCCTAAAGCGCCTTTCAGGTGCAGAGGGGGCGCAGTGGGTGGTGGCCGGGTCTGCCGATCCTCCCACCCATGGTAGGCATCTGCCTGTTGCTGAAAGGAAGGTTGGAGGAACTACAACTCCCAGAGTGGCTAAGGTGGGCGGAGCTACAAGCACCAAAGTCAGGAGAAATGTTGAGAGGCCAGACGCTGAATCTGCTGAAGTGCATCTCCACCCACTGGAGGTGCCATGGACCTGCCCTCTGGGCATAAAGGGAAGAACAAGGGTAAAAATAATATGGGTCCTGGTCCAGCAACTAAAAGGAGAGGTGAGTGAGGTAATGGATGTGGCTGTTGGTACCCCTGTTGCCCCTGTCCCTGTCCCTGCAGGGACCCTGGGAATTCCAGGTGTCCCCGGTTGCCCGGTTAGTACGCCATCTTGTGGACAGGTGTGTGTGGCTTCAGAGGGTAGTCAGGGGGTGGGTCAGGATCCATCGCGCCTCCAGCGGCGACAACGTCTGGTAGAAGTTATGCCAGTGTCGCCGCTGGAGGGAGGGGAGAGGCGTCCTCCTTGTCTTTGGGCTCTGGGGACAGCGTTTTGCAGCAGCGCCTCCTGGAGGCTTTGAGGAGGGGGGAGAGCTCGATGAATGTAGGGGGTAGAGTAGTGGATTTGTCGGTGGGGGACTCAATTATAAGGGGGATAGATAGGGCAATCTGCCATAAAGACCAGGATCGTCGAACGGTGTGTTGTCTTCCTGGCGCTCGAGTTCGACACATCGCGGATCGGATTGACAGATTACTGGGAGGGGCTGGTGAGGATCCAGCGGTCATGGTGCACGTTGGCACCAATGAACAAGTTAGAGGTCAATGGAGGACCCTCAAAAATGATTTCAGGGACTTAGGGTCCAAGCTCAGGGCGAGGACCTCCAGGGTAGTTTTCTCGGAAATACTACCTGTACCTAAAGCCACACTAGAAAGGCAGCAGGACCTTAGGGAGGTAAACAAGTGGCTCCGGAGTTGGTGTAAGAAGGAGGGATTTGGGTTCCTGGAGAACTGGGCTGACTTTGCTGTCGGCTACAGGCTCTGCCGTAGGGACAAGCTGCATCTTAATGGGGAGGGTGCAGCTGTGCTGGGGGAAAAGATGGCTAGAAGGCTGGAGGAGTGTTTAAAACTAGGGACTGGGGGGGGGGGGGGGGGAGGGTAAAATGAGAAATAGAGGGGTAGCCAGTGTAACTAGCGATCCGGGTCCAAGCAAAGGAAATGGGGGTCGAGCAGGGGGTGGGGTTAGTACAGTTAGAACTGATAGATCAGCCATAAGTACGAATAGCAACAAAACAAATTTAAAAAACAAAAAAAACAATATAAATTGTATGACCACGAATGCAAGAAGTCTGATCGGTAAAGTGGGGGAGCTGGAAGCAAGAATGACTGATGGAAATTATGATATAGTCGGAATTACGGAAACATGGCTGGATGATAAGTGCGATTGGGCGGTGAATTTGCAGGGGTACAATCTCTTCAGAAGGGATCGAAGGAACCAGAAAGGGGGAGGGGTATGTCTGTACGTCAAATCAAACTTGAAGCCGAGGCTACAGGAGGATATAGGGGTAGGAGACGAACAGGTGGAATCTCTGTGGGTAGAAATACAGGGAGGAAAAAATAAAAAAATCCTGATAGGGGTTTTCTATAGACCACCAAAAGCAACAGAAGAAACTGATAACTTACTACTAAGGCAGATAGAAGAGGTGCCAAACCGCAACAAAGTAATTATCATGGGGGACTTTAATTACCCAGGTATAACATGGGAGAACGAAACCTGCAAATCTCACAGGGGTGATAAGTTCTTGAGAGTAATTAAAGATAATTACCTTATCCAACTTGTGCGGCAGGCCAACTAGAGGGAGGGCCACTCTGGACCTAGTACTAACCAACAAACCGGACCGAATAATGGGGGTGCAGGTTGAGGAGCACTTGGGGAACAGCGACCACAATATAATCAACTTCCAGCTGTCATTCAATAAGAAGCCTCATCAGGGAGCGACAAAGAAACTAAACTTTAGTAAAGCAAAATTTGATGAGCTTAGAACTACTATCGGTAACATTAATTGGGACAACACCCTCAAAATTATCAGTATAGAGGACAAATGGGAGGAGTTTAAAAGGATCCTAATCACCTCATGTGAGCAGTTCATTCCCTTTAAAAATAAAAGAAATTAGAGTAAAAGGAAACCAATGTGGCTCAACAAGACTGTAAGAGGGTCAATAAACGATAAAAAGAAAGCGTTCAAACTACTAAAGCAAGAAGGCAGCGAAGAAGCGCTAAAATCGTACAGGGAAAAAAACAAAATATGTAAGGAAAAGATCAAAACTGCCAAGGAGGAGGCAGAAAGACGGATCGCCAAAGAAAGCAAAAACAACCAGAAACTATTCATCAACTATATTAACAGCAAAAGGATTTGCACTGAGAGCGCTGGCCCTTTAACAAATAATGCAGGAGAAATCATTGAAGATAATGGAGGCAAGGCAAATCTATTAAATAGTTTCTTCTCAAGTGTATTCACAAACGAAAAGGAAATGTCACAAGAGATGCATGGGAATAAAATGAACCCCTCACAAAATATCTCATACCTAACGCAGGAGGAGGTGCGGAAGCGACTGAAGAAGACTAAAATTGATAAATCGCCGGGCCCAGATGGATTACACCCAAGGATACTAAAGGAACTAAGTGACGAGATAGCCAGGCCGCGATATCTAATATTTCTAGACACTATCAATAGCGGTGTAGTACCATTGGATTGGCGCATTGCCAACGTGGTTCCAATTTACAAAAAGGGGACCAAAAGTGAGCCTGGTAACTACAGGCCGGTAAGTCTTACTTCAGTAATGGGAAACATTTTCAAGGGGATTCTGAGAGATGCCATCGATGAGTACCTCAAGGAGATTAAGGGAATAACTCCTCACCAGCATGGATTCATGAAGGGTCGCTCATGTCAGACAAATCTGATCAGTGTCTACGATAAAGTAAGCTCTAGGCTGGACCTGGGAGAGTCTATTGATCTCGTATATCTGGACTTCTCTAAACCCTTTGACACCGTGCCACATAATAGGCTGATATATAAAATGAGACAGCTCGGACTGGGCGAAAACGTGTGTAAGTGGGTAAAAAATTGGCTCAATGATAGAAAGCAGAGGGTGGTAATAAATGGTTCGTACTCTGATTGGACCACAGTCGCTAGTGGGGGGCCACAGGGTTCAGTATTAGGCCCCACTCTGTTCAATATATTTATCAATGACCTGATAGAGGGGCTGCACAGCAAAATATCAATATTTGCAGATGACACAAAATTATACAATATAATTAATGCAACGGAGGACAATGTGCGGCTACAAACGGACCGAGATAAGCTGGGGGCTTGGGCAGGAAAATGGCAAATGGTGAATGAAGGTCAATGTTGAAAAATGTAAGACTATGCACATGGGCAGGAGAAACGGATGTCACCAATATTCACTTATTGGGGTACCACTAGGGAAAAGTGATATGGAAAAGGATCTGGGGGTACTAGTGGTCTGTAGACTAAACTGGAGTAACCAATGCCAGTCAGCTGCTGCAAAGGGAAATAAAGTCTTGGGGTGCAGTAAAAGAGGTATAGGGGCGAGGGGCGAGAACATTATCCTTCCACTATATAAGGCACTTGTCAGGCCTCACATGGAATACTGCGTGCAGTTCTGGTCACCGGCGCTCAGGAAAGATGTTACAGTGCTGGAGGGGGTTTAAAGAAGGGCAACTAAACTAATACATGGAATGACGGGACTGGAATACCGAGAGAGGCACCAAAACTGGGATTATTTACCTGGAAAAAAGACGGCTAAGGGGCGAGCAAATAACCATGTATAAGTACATGAGGGGACGATACAAGGATCTCTCCCGCGATCTGTTTACACCCAGGACCACGACAGTAACAAGAGGACATCCGCTACGATTAGAGGAAAGTAGGTTTCATCACCAACACAGAAGGGGGTTCTTTACTGTAAGAGCAGTTAGGCTGTGGAACTCTCTACCGGAGGATGTGGTGATGGCAGGATCCATAGAGGAGTTTAAAAGGGGACTTGATGTCTTTCTGGAGAGGAAGGACATTATAGGATATAAATCTTAGGTTAATTGTTAATCCGGGTATACAGGCAGGTAGGAACTATTAGGGGTTGATCCAGGGAACAGTCTGATTGCCATTAGGGAGTCGGGAAGGAATTTTTTCCCCAAAAGGGCTAATTGGCTTCTGCTCTTGGGGTTTTTTGCCTTCCTCTGGATCAACAAAGGAGGATAAACAGGCTGGACTAGATGGACATTGTCTTCATTCAGCCTTACATACTATGTTACTATGTGACAACCGGGCAGGACATTGGCCGTAGGAATGTGGCTCGTCTTCAGTGGAGAGGCAATGACGCATGCCCATCCAGGAGTAAGGTGGTGGAGCTTCTGCTGAAGATGGGGTTCAGGGCGAATGACATCTATGCCCTGATCCATCCTTACGGCACGTCTGAGTTCGACATCAGCTTTGTTCGCCCAGAGGGCCTTGAGCTCTTTTGGGGGGGAACTACGAGTTGATGAAGGACGAGCCCGGCTGGCGCGGTTTCGCTGCACAAGTGGTAACCCGCCAGACTGGAGTCAAGAGAGTGACCGTTTTGACTCGTAACGAGTCCCTCTCTTGTTATGATATAATGACTTGGATAAGTCGGTACGGAGAGGTGGTAGACATGCCCAATAAGAACAGGGACGAACACGGCATCTGGTCCGGAACCTGGACGTTTATGGTGAAACTAAAGCGTTCAGGGAACTCGAAGAGCAGGCCACTGGTGGATAGGGGTTGTCCCCGCCAGGAGTGCAGCGATGTGCTGGAAAGCATGGAGCATTTCCTGCTTCAGTGTCCCTTTAATACAGAGGTATACAATCGGGCGGCAGCCTCCATTGGTTGGCCCAGGTTGGCACGCCTCTCGTATGCGGAATGGGTCTATGGGGCATTCAGGGACCTTGGTGGCCGGGACTGGTGCACTTTATTCTTAGTCAGCCTAGTGGTCAGGTTTCACATTTGGAATGCACGGTGTTTAGTCTCGACGGAAGAGAAAATCCTCCACGTGGATGAGGTGAATAGAAACATCCTGGGTGACCTGGTGAAGGTGCGCTCTCTGGATTATGAGAGGTTGGGCATGACTAAGGCCTCTCTCCTATGGAGAGGGTTTGTATTCCGTTAGGGACAGTCTTCTTATTGTTAGGGTCTTTGTAGGGACAGAATAGGGAGAGGTAGGGACAGTTTTCACTGAGGGTAAGTTTTAGGGAAGGAGTAGGGACATTGTAGGGACAGATTAACTATAGGGATAGTGTTTATCTATTTGGTCGGTGCCCGGCTTATCATATCCAGTCCTGGTGGAGGGCTGAGTGTGACACTAGTAGAGTTTTTGTTTTCGGTCAAAGATAAAGTATGTACGGCTGCAGGTAACTGAACCTTAGGCTTTCGGGTCGTATTGTGTGCTTGTGCTTAGTTCTTGTTGTGACGTACGGTATTATAAGTTTGGTATAAGAGGTTATAGATAGGTTGGGTGGGGGCTTATTGGGGGGAGGGGGGATTTATGCCTCAGCCGTAGCTTGACACGTCCCGGACAATGAACACTGGGCACGGACTGTTGGTGCGGGCGTGGCCCTCAGGCTGCGGCGGGCAGGGCGTGTAATACGGTGCAGCTCGGCTCGTCCTGGACATAGACATTGAGCACAGACTTGGGATGCAGGCGTGGCTCCCAGGCTGCACCATAGGGGTTTTGTGTGTGTGTGTGTGTGGGGGGGGGTGGTTTGATCTGGTTATATGGTTAGTTTAGGATTATGTAAGGCTTTATTATTTAGGTAGTGGGCATCACAAAAAAAAACTAAAAAAAAACATTACAAAAAAATGGGGATTGGGTTGTTATTATTATTACTTTTGTTATTGTTGTTAGTATTATTGTTATTATATAATTCATTCGGCTGGGTTTTCAGTTATTAGTCGTTTTCTTTCTTCTTTTGGGATTTCGGGCTGGATCCTGAGAGTTAGGGATGTTTTTCTCACATGTGTGTATATTGTTATATGTAGTATGTAGTGTATATGTATTGGTGAGGATGAGTGAGTGTAGTTTGGAGTGCAGGTTGGTGTAGTGTGCGGTGTGTATTATTTGGACCAGATGGACCTTTTTCTTTTGTCCTGCAGTAAGGCAAAGTACAGTTAATATAAGTGATGATTTGGTTTTGTTTTATGTTTATGTCTTATGCCAAGTGAGCGATATTTATGTTCTGTTTATTGTTATGTTTTTCACTTTTATAATAAAAAGATCTACAGGATGTAACTCAGGATCAGTACAGGATAAGTAATGTATGTACACAGTGACTCCACCACCATACAGTGAGTGCAGCTCTGGGGTATAATACAGGATGTAACTCAGGATCAGTACAGGTTAAGTAATGTATGTACACAGTGACTCCACCAGCAGAATAGTGAGTGCAGCTCTGGGGTATAATACAGGATGTAACTCAGGATCAGTACAGGATAAGTAATGTATGTACACAGTGACTCCACCAGCAGAACAGTGAGTGCAGCTCTGGGGTATAATACAGGATGTAACTCAGGAGCAGTACAGGATAAGTAATGTATGTACACAGTGACTCCACCAGCAGAATAGTGAGTGCAGCTTCTGGAGTTGGGTGTGTGCTGGTTAAGCTCTGCAACTTCCAGGGTGTGGTCAGAGAAGGAGGTTCTGCTGAGTTTGGATCCCAGAGAAGGTGCACTTTTCTGGGCTTTGTTGGACATGGAGTACCGCACCTCCTCCCCCCGGGGCCACTTGGGGGGAGGGAGGGAAGTGATGGCAATGGTGGCATCAGAGTCTTCCGAAAAAACTTTGCCACGGGTGCCAGAAAAGCCAGCAGTCCGCAAGAAGACAGGAGCTGCTGGAGGTAAGAAGAGACTGGGTCCGGGCCGTGGCTGCAGCAGCGTGGCTCCGTTTGTCAGCACGGCAGCTTCTGACAGCACCGGGAGTGAGATGGTTACGCGCAGCCAGACCCGCAGGAGAGCAGGTGAGCCGCAGATACCGGTAAGCACGGGAATGTGGAGTGACAAAAAGAAGGAGGAATCCGTGATTGAGCTGGCCTCCAGGCTGGCTAAAAACATCACCGACTACAACTTTGCAGGGAAAATGTTGGTGGTACAAAAAGGGAAGCTCCGTGACGCCAAAATGTTACTGGAGCAAAAAGCTTCTAAAGACAAACAGGCAGAAGCCAGGTCAGCGATAAAAAAGTGCAAAGACTGCATAAAGATGTGGGAAGCGGTGAGGGCAAAGATCCTGGAGGAGAGCGGGCCCTTTAAAGAAAAAATTCTGAACGACGACCGCTTTGCTAAGATGGCGGCAAGGTGCAGTGACCATGAGTCAAGTGATGGTGAAGCCTCAGATGAAGAGTTTGAGGATGTGCAGGAGACCCTGGAGCAGCCTGTGTGCTCTCAAGACTTGGCACCAACGCCCAGAGGCACTACAAGTCCCAGAGGCAAGCTACCTGAAGAGATTGCGCTGCCTTCCACCTCAGGGGAATCTGAGGTGGAGGAAAGAACAGGGAGATTGCAGCTACAGAAGACCCCGCAGCCGGAAGCCTCTGTACATATGGAGGGCTTCATGTTTGGCGACGAGTTGCCAGAGCAGGGCACAAAGATAAAGAGAAAGAAAAAGAAACCGGAGAAGCTGCAGGAAAAGCTTGTGTTCGTTCCTGGGAGCTCTGGTCTGGCTGCAAAGTCGGATCAGAGTTCTGACCCCAAAAACCCCCCTGGCTCGGGCTCTGTGGTGGGCCTGGAGCGGGAAGTTGGGGAGAAAAGGGCCCAGCTGGTCAGACCCCCTGTCCCTGTGCTAGTTGGTAACAAGGGCAAGGAGATCAGTAAGAAAGGTGCAGTAAAGGCCAGTACAGATGCAGGTCGCGGTACCGGAAAGGAGGGTGGCAGCGGTGCCACTAATGCAGCAAGTGCTGCCTGTGATGCGGAGGGGGCTGTGGACTTAAAATCAGGGGTCTCCCATAATTTGGGAGCAAGTCAGGCCGGATCCCGCGCCTCCAGTGATGCGGAGGCAAAAAAGAAAAAAAGAAAAAGTAAAAACACAAGCAAAAATCCGGAGGTTTTACCATCTACCTCTGGAGAGGCCAGGACCCATGGACCACATGATCCAACGAAAAAAGTGGTAGATCCGGGGATGAATGTGCGAGAGCGTGCGGCAGATGTAAGGGACAAGGCCGAGGGTACACGTTCCTCTGCAGTTGCTGGGCCTCCGGGCACCTCGGGTACCCCTGGCGGCCAGGAATCTGGAGGCCCAGGGGATAAGGTAGTTAGGCCAGAGGGGTCATGGGGTCCAGTCGCCCCTCCGGCGGCGACAACACCTGGTAGGAGTTATGCCAGTGTCGCCGCTGGAGGGGAGGGGTCCTCCTTGTCTCCAGGCTCTAGGGAGGGCGTTTTGCAACAGCGTCTCCTGGAGGCTTTACGGAAGGGGGAGAGTACAATCACAGTTGGAGGAAGAGAGGTGGATCTATCTCTCTGGAAAGAGAGACATGGCTTGGGTGCCTTCCGAGAGCAAAGGGGGGAGACCGTATGGTCCCTACCGACACCCGGGCAGGACGCAGGTCGTAGGAATGTGGTCCGTCTTCGTTGGAGAGGCAATGATGCATGCCCCCCGAGGGCAAGGGTAGTGGAGCTTCTGCTGAAGATGGGCTTCAGGGCGGTTGACATCTTTGCCCTGATCCATCCCTACGGCACGTCTGAGTTTGACATCAGTTTCGTTCGCCCAGAGGGCCTAGAAATCTTCTGGGGGAATTACGAGCTGGTGAAAAACGAGCCCGGTTGGCGAGACTTTGCCATCCAGGTGGTGTCTCGCCAGAACGGTATCAAGAAGGTGACCGTTTTGACTCGTAATGAGTCACTTTCTTGCTTTGACATCATGACGTGGCTCAGTAGGTACGGAGAGGTGACGGAGATGCCCCAAAAGAACAGGGATGAGCACGGCATATGGTCTGGGGCCTGGACGTTCATGGTCAAGCTGAAGCGTTCAGGTAACTCAGTGGCACACATACCATCTGCAGCCTTCCTCGGCAGGGATCGTATCTTGGCCTTTTACCAGGGGCAGCCGAAGCTCTGCCACAGGTGCGGCGACCCCTCACACTTGAGCGCCGCTTGTAAGACCTTGAAGTGCGCTCTGTGTGGGGGTCTTGGTCATCTAGCCGCCTCCTGTGCAGAGATTAGGTGTAACCTGTGTGGTGACCTCGGTCACCCATTTAGTCGCTGTCCGCGCTCCTTTGCCAATGCGGTCTCAGCACCTACGGATGGGGGTCATGATGTGGCCTCCGGGGGTGAGGGGACCAGCAGAGGTGGAGGAGCTCAGGAGCCAGGGAAGAACCGGCAAAAGACGCCTGCAGAGCAGAGGCGTCAGGAGAAACGCAGACGGAGCAGGGAGCTGACAGGAGCACCCACAGCAGGTGGGTCGATGGTGGCCCCTGTTCCAGAAGCAAATCTCGCGGCTGAGGCTTTGAGGGACAGCGATTTAGATGAGGAGGACAGGAGGATCCAGAGGGAGGAGACCAACTCTGCAGATTCCTCCCACTGTGAAAGTGTGGATGGGGAAGGCAAGAGATGGCTAGAGAAACGGCGTAAGCTAGGTGCCACGAGGAGGAAACGAAGGGGGGATTCAAGATCTTCTCCCACCCCGGGCCAAGTACTGGAAGGAAAAGCCTGCTCACCTCCAGTTGGACTCTCCAATAGGTTCCGAGCCCTCCGAGACATCTCTTCCTCCTCTTCTGAGGGGGAGGCAGAGGGCAAGGTTCCTAGGGCAAAGAAAGGGTCAACAGGGGGCGCTGAGTCTCCACCTCGTGAAGGCATAGTTCCTTCCGGGGTGGAGGCTACTCTGGAGCCTGGAAACAAGGACGACGGGGTCGGGGGATCCCTTGCTATGGACACATCTGTGTCCAAAAAAAGAGGCAAGGGGATTTCCTCTGACCCCGAGGAAGCGGGTGTGAGGAAGAAAGCCGTCTAATTTAATCACTCATGATGGCGGCACCCACTCCGCTGACTCTGGCATCAATTAACGTTGCCAGCATTAAGTCTGATACGGCTAGATTTGCGGCCTTTGATTTTCTCGGCCGCGTTGAAGCCGACATTTTATTTTTGCAGGAGACCAGGCTGTCCGATTTGGCAGCCATACATAAGGCAAAAAGGGAGTGGAGGTCAGGCCCTTCCTACTGGTCTCTTGCGGCCGAGCCGTATAGTGGAGTGGCGGTCCTTTTTACCGCAGCGGTTGAATGCCGACGAGTTATTGAATTAGAAATGGGAAGGTGCCTGATCTTAGATGTCCTCATGAAGGGACAAGAATTAAGACTTGTCAACATCTACGGTCCCCAGTCAAAAAAGGACAGGAAGAGTCTCTTTATGAGGATCAAGCCCTACCTTTTTACCAGCCGCCAAGTTGTCTTTGGAGGTGACTTTAATGCAGTCACGAGAGCCCGCGATAGGGGAGGCTCTGGAGACAGGCGGTTGACTTTTGACAGCGTCGCACTTAATAGCATAGCTAGCGAAGCTCGTCTGGTGGATGTCCACATCCGGCACACCCCAGGCCACGAGGGGTTCACCTATTATAGAGGTCAGAGCAGGTCTAGAATAGACAGGTTTTATTTGAAGGAGGAAGCCATCTCTTCACCAGTGTCCGTTGTTGAGGTGGAATTCTCCGATCACTGTCTAATATTGTTTTCTCTGAATGTTGCAGAGACCCCCCGGATGGGCAGAGGTTTTTGGAGACTGAATTCATCACTCCTGGAGGAAGCAGAGATAAGACAGTCCTTTGAGGATTTTCTGCAGAGCCAGGTACCATTACTGGATCTCTGTAGCAGTAAGTCAGAGTGGTGGGAGATGTTCAAGAGGAGGGCGGCAAGGTTCTTCCGAGAGCTCTCCAACCTCAGATGCCTGGACAGGTACCGCCTGTACAACGGCCTGAGGAGGAAACTCGAACATCTCGTTTCGACTGGAGGTAGCCGCGAGGAGATCTCCAGAGTGAAATCTTTGCTCAAGAAGTGCCAGTACGATAGACACGCATCCTTGGTTTTTGAGAGGGATTTCGGGAAGTACCGCTCGCCCGACCCTTACAGAAACTGTAGGATGTCAGTGAATAGTAAAGTGGTCACTGGACTGATCGATAGTACAGGATCCCTGAATCGATCCAGATCAGGGATTCTGGAGGTCGTCAGATCCTACTACTCGCAACTCTTGGGAAAGAGGGATCTAGATTCGGAAGTGATGTCGGCTTTCCTGGCTGAAACTGTCCCTGAGCCGGGGGTAGACACCTCTCTTGATGTTTTGACAGGAGAGATCAGAATAGAGGAAGTTAAACTGGCGATTGATGGGCTCCGGCTCAAAAAATCGCCAGGACCGGATGGACTAACATCCGAGTATTATAAGACCTTCAAGGACCTCTTGAGTCCCCTCTTGACGGAGGTATTAAATGAGTGTCTTTCCTCGGGCACTCTGCCAAAGTCAATGAGGAGGTCAGCTTTGATCCTTCTGGCAAAGGGTAAAGACTCGAGCCGTATTGAGAACTGGCGTCCCATAGCACTTCTCAATACGGACAGGAAGGTTCTGGCAAAAGTGCTGTTTAATCGGTTGGTCAAGTTTGCACCCCAGCTCCTCTCGGGGGCCCAGCATTGCTCTGTTCCAGGCCGTAGCACCTTTAGCGCTGTTCTTGGTGTCCGGGAGGCAGTGGAGCAGGGTAAGGCTGGTCACTGGGAGGGGTACTTGCTGTCCTTGGATCAGGCCAAAGCGTTTGATCGGGTTAATCACGAGTACCTCTGGTCAGTCCTTCTGAGATATGGCCTGCCAGTGGGGTTTGTTGATTGGCTGCGAACATTGTATGCAGGGGCTGAGACTTTCCCGCTGGTGAACGGTTGGCTTGGCCGCCCTTTTGAGGTGGGTTCCGGTGTCCGTCAGGGCTGTCCTCTAAGTCCCCTGTTGTATGTGTTTGCGATAGATCCCTTTCTTAGGAGGGTTGATCGTGGACCTATAGCAGGGGTCGGGATGGACCGGGCGGTGCCGGAGGCTACCCTGAGGGCAGTGGCATACGCCGATGATGTCACGCTCTTCGTATCCTCAAGGGAGGAGGCGGAGTTTGTGGTGTCGGAGGTGGATGCCTACTCAGAGGCATCCGGGTCCAGAGTCAACTGGGATAAGTGCAAAAGTCTCTGGTTAGGAAGGGGGGATCCTGTGTTTGATCTCCCGGACACTCTTCCGGTGCCCCAGACTTCAGCAAAAGTTCTTGGCATCAAATTTGGCCAGGGGGATTACCCCATGCAAAATTGGGTAGACAGGCTGGATGGTGCCACTCAGAAGGTAAACCAGTGGAAGGGTTGGTCTTTGACCCTTCGGGAAAGAGTTAGCCTGATCAAAACATACCTGCTCCCTTTATTCATCTACCTGGGCAGCGTATGCATTTTGCCAGAACCTCTCTGGACCCGGGTCTACAACTTGTTCTTCCTAATGTTGTGGGGGAATAGGTTGAACCTGATCAGGAGAGATGTTACATACCGCACGAGGAGACTAGGGGGGTTATCTATGGTCAACCCCGTGGTGTTTCTTGTAGACACCTTTTTTAAGATTAACATAGGCAACCTCTGGCAAGAAAGGGCTCCTCTGTGGGTCTACTCCTGCCGGGGATGGTTTCGGCCCTTCTTCCAGGAATGGGAGACAGGAGGGCGAGTGAAGGACCTTCGCACGCAGCATGGATATCTCCCGGCTTACGCTACCTTGGTTCTGAAGGTGATACGCCGGTGGGGTCTGGGGATGTGGGAGATCAGGACTCTGACGAGGAGGCTCCTCGACGAAAGAGTCCTGTTGACTCATTTCCAGAAGCCCCTGGCGCTCAAGGACTGCCCAAGTCGGGACCTGGAGGGAGGGTTACGTTTACTGAATTCAACCCGGGTCCCCTTGAAGTTTTGGGACTTGGCTTGGCGCTGCTTTCACGGGAGACTGTATGTAAGGGGTAACTTGAAGAGCAGGCCTCTGATTGACAGGGGTTGCCCCCGTCAGGAGTGCAGCGACGTGCTGGAAAGCATGGAGCATTTCCTGCTTCAGTGCCCCTTTAATACAGAGGTATACCAACGGGTAGGGGTCTCCATAGGCTGGCATCAGCTGGCACACCTCTCCTATGCGGAGTGGGCTTATGGAGCCTTCAGAGGCCTTGGTGGCAGGGACCGCTGCACTTTATTTCTAGTTAGCCTAGTGGTCAGGTTCCACATCTGGAGTGCACGGTGCCTGATTTCGACGGAACTGAAAGTCCTCCCCGTGGATACGGTATGTAGGAACATCCTGGGTGACCTGGTGAAGGTGCGTTCTTTGGAGTATGAGAGGCTGGGCACATCTAAAGCTTCTCTCCTATGGAGAGGGCTTGTATTTCGTTAGGGACAGTCTTTTCTTAATCTTCTAGGGGCAGAGTAGGGAGAGAATAGGGACAGGATAGGGAAAGAGGAGGGATAGGGCAGGGACAGTTTTCCATGAAGGGTCAGACTGAGGGGCAGACTAAGGACAGTCTAGGGCAAATTAGGGAGAGAATAGGGACACCTTTTTAAATTCAAGGGATAGAACATTGTGATGTCTGTGCCCGGCTTATCACCTCCAATCCCGGTGGGGGGCTGTGAGTGCACCATGAAGCTTTTTGTTTTGGTATGGGCAAAATGGAATGAAGTAGGGCTGCAGGAGAGCCGACCTTAGGCTTTCGGGTTATGTATATAGTATATATTATGTATGTTGATATTGGAGTGTATTATGCTTTTGTATATATTGTATATTGTATATATTCACGTTCTGGGTGGTAGGTAGGTTGGGTGGGGAGTTGGGGGGAGAGGGATTCACGCCTCGAGCCGTAGCCTGGCACGTCCCGAACATTGAACTCTGGGCACGGACTGGTGGAGCGGGCATGGCCCCCAGGCTGCGGCAGGCACAGTGTGCTATTTCTAAAAAAAAAAACCCTGGTGTGGCTTGGCACATCCTGAACTAAGAACTCTGGGCATGGACTGGTGGAGCAGGCTTGGCCCCCAAGCTGCACTGGGGACCCAAAAAAAAAAACAAAAAAACAAAAAAAAAAAAAACCAAGCATATTTTTAGTTAGTTATTTATGCCAGTTGGCTCGGTCTTTCTGTTTGAATTTGCTTATTTATGTTGCTATTTCAGTTATTTATGCTGTTTATGTTATTGCTTACATTTGTTCTGTGTGGGTGCAGTGCGGCACGGCTGGACCTGGAGTTATAGTTTACAGGGTTTATGTAGTTATAGTTTCCTTAGTTTTATATTTTAGGTATATACTTGTATATTGTGTTATATGCTGAGTGTGTATGTGTGTGGGTGTGTACGTCGGGGAGGAAACCCGGATATGGACATTTTACTTTGTTTATGGATCACGGACTGTGGGGGAAGGGCCTTATATTGCTTTATATGGTTATTCTTATTGTTACAGTTTGTCTTTGTTGTGTTTTTTACTTTTATAATAAAAGATCTACAGGATGTAACTCAGGGTCAGTACAGGATAAGTAATGTATGTACACAGTGACTCCACCAGCAGAATAGTGAGTGCAGCTCTGGAGTATAATACAGGATGTAACTCAGGGTCAGTACAGGATAAGTAATGTATGTACACAGTGACTCCACCAGCAGAATAGTGAGTGCAGCTCTGGAGTATAATACAGGATGTAACTCAGGGTCAGTACAGGATAAGTAATGTATGTACACAGTGACTCCACCAGCAGAATAGTGAGTGCAGCTCTGCAGTATAATACAGGATGTAACTCCGGATCAGTACAGGATAAGTAATGTATGTACACAGTGACTCCACCAGCAGAATAGTGAGTGCAGCTCTGAAGTATAATACAGGATGTAACTCAGGGTCAGTACAGGATAAGTAATGTATGTACACAGTGACTCCACCAGCAGAATAGTGAGTGCAGCTCTGCAGTATAATACAGGATGTAACTCCGGATCAGTACAGGGTAAGTAATGTATGTACACAGTGACTCCACCAGCAGAATAGTGAGTGCAGCTCTGGAGTATAATACAGGATGTAACTCAGGAGCAGTACAGGATAAGTAATGTATGTACACAGTGACTCCACCAGCAGAATAGTGAGTGCAGCTCTGCAGTATAATACAGGATGTAACTCAGGAGCAGTACAGGATAAGTAATGTATGTACACAGTGACTCCACCAGCAGAATAGTGAGTGCAGCTCTGGAGTATAATACAGGATGTAACTCAGGAGCAGTACAGGATCAGTAATGTATGTACACAGTGACTCCACCAGCAGAATAGTGAGTGCAGCTCTGGAGTATAATACAGGATGTAACTCAGGGTCAGTACAGGATAAGTAATGTATGTACACAGTGACTCCACCAGCAGAATAGTGAGTGCAGCTCTGGAGTATAATACAGGATGTAACTCAGGATCAGTACAGGATAAGTAATGTATGTACACAGTGACTCCACCAGCAGAATAGTGAGTGCAGCTCTGGAGTATAATACAGGATGTAACTCAGGGTCAGTACAGGATAAGTAATGTATGTACACAGTGACTCCACCAGCAGAATAGTGAGTGCAGCTCTGCAGTATAATACAGGATGTAACTCCGGATCAGTACAGGGTAAGTAATGTATGTACACAGTGACTCCACCAGCAGAATAGTGAGTGCAGCTCTGCAGTATAATACAGGATGTAACTCCGGATCAGTACTGGATAAGTAATGTATGTACACAGTGACTCCACCAGCAGAATAGTGAGTGCAGCTCTGCAGTATAATACAGGATGTAACTCAGGAGCAGTACAGGATAAGTAATGTATGTACACAGTGACTCCACCAGCAGAATAGTGAGTGCAGCTCTGGAGTATAATACAGGATGTAACTCAGGAGCAGTACAGGATAAGTAATGTATGTACACAGTGACTCCACCAGCAGAATAGTGAGTGCAGCTCTGGAGTATAATACAGGATGTAACTAGAGAGCAGTACAGGATAAGTAATGTATGTACACAGTGACTCCACCAGCAGAATAGTGAGTGCAGCTCTGGGGTATAATACAGGATGTAACTCAGGATCAGTACAGGATAAGTAATGTATGTACACAGTGACTCCACCAGCAGAATAGTGAGTGCATCTCTGGAGTAAGGTGTGGTTTGTTGGAGCTCCTCAGAGAACCAGGGTGTGGCTGCAGTCCCAGCTGGAAGCCTGTTTTGGATCCCAGGATCAGTGCACTCATCTGGGCTTCTTGTTCTATGGAGCCACGCAATTCCCCCCCCCGGCTTCGGTCGGAGGGGGGGAATGCTGAGAAGGCAGCGACAACACCATCAGCGGCGCTGGCGGCATACGTGGTTTCAGCAGCAACAACCAGGAAAGCCGGAGCAGCTAGTAAAGCTGCGAAGAGAGAGGGTCCGGGTCGCAGGCGCAGTGACATGGCCCAGCAGGCTGGTGCAGCTGCATCTGACAGCGCCGGAAGCGAAATGATGACCCGCAGTCAAACTCGCAGCCAAACGCTCAGCAAAGGAGGTAAGCCGCAGTGGAGTGATCGCAGGAAAGGGGAGTCGGTGGTAGAGCTGGCCTCCCGTCTGGCCACCAGCATGGCGGACTATGAGCGTGCGGGGAGAGAAATCCTCCTGCAGAAGGAGAAGCTGCGGTCGGCCAGGTCGCTAAAGGACCAGACCGCCGCTAAAGGCAAGAAAGATGTAATAAGCAAGACTATACAGGACTGTAAAGATTGCATACAGAGCTGCAAGGAAGAGAGGGACAGGATTCTGGAGCAAAGTGGTCCCTTTAGGGAAAAGTTACTTAACGGTGATAGATTTTCCAAAATGGCATCAGGATACAGCGGTCACAAGAAGGCTGATCACTCCAGCGATGGAGACAGCGGTGGTGACTGTACTGAGGAGGATGCCTTTGAGGATAGCCTGAGGGAACAGCCTGTCTGCTCAGGAGAGCAGACCCAGAGTGGCACTACAACCACCAGCAGCCTCCGGCCGGAGCAGGTTGCGCTGCCTGCAACCTCCGGGGATTCAGATCCAGAGGAAGATAAAAGCGATGGGGGCGCTTTAATAATGCAGCAGATAAGGCTGTTGGAATCCCCCCCTAATATGAGCGGCCTTCAGTTTGGTGATGATTTACCAGAGGAGGATGTGAAAATCAAGACAAAAAAAGGGAAAAAAAAGAATTTGGTGCAGGAGAAATTTGTGTATGTGACGGGGGGCGCTGGTTTGGCTGCAAAGTCGGATCAGGGCACCCCCACCCTGAGAACCCCGGTTTCTGACTCTGCAGTGGGTTTTGAACATGGGAACAGGGATAAAGGAGTTAAACTGGCCGGGTCCCCTGTCCCTGTTTCAGTTAGTGCAGTGACAGAAACAGCCAGCAGGGCGGCCAGCACAGGACAAGGCAAGGTGGCAAAAGAATTTGGCAGTGGCGGAACTGCCAGCACCAGTAAGGCCAGTGATGCGGAGGGTGCTGCGGGGTCGGGATCGGGGGTCCCCCGTGCGACAGGTCGGTCTGCAGGGGTCCCTCAGTCTAGGTCCCAGTCTAGGTCCCAGGCACCCAGTGATGCGGAGGCTGCTGGCAAAAGTAAGGAAAAAAGCAAAAATAAAAATACTAAAAGTGCTGGAATGCAGAGTGCTGACCATGGGGGGGTCATTACGGTGGTTGCAGCTGCGCAAGATGGGGCAGCAGTGCCACCCCCAAGGTCTACCAAGGCCCAAAATAAAAAAGCTGCTTCCAACCCAAAGTCTGGTCCAGAGGGTCTTGGTATGAAAGGTCTTGGTATGAAAGGTGTGGATATGTCTGGTGCGGCCCGTGTGTCTGATGCTCCGACGCACTCGGAGGCACGGGCTGCAGCTACTGTTCCCGGCACAGGGGCACCTACTGTAAATATAGGCACAGGTTCTAGGGATGGTCAGGGCACATCACAGGTTCCAGTCGCCCCTCCGGTGGCGACCACAGCTGGTAGGAGTTATGCCAGTGTCGCCGCTGGAGGGGAGGGGTCCTCCTTGTCTCCAGGCTCTAGAGAGGGCGTATTGCAACAGCGCCTCCTGGGGGCTCTACGGAAGGGGGAGAGTTCAATCACAGTTGGAGGAAGAGAGGTGAACCTATCTCTTTGGACAGAGAGACACGGCTTAGGAGCCTTCCGAGAGCAAAGGGGGGAGACCGTATGGTCCCTACCAACACCCGGGCAGGACGCAGGTCGTAGGAATGTGGTCCGTCTTCGTTGGAGGGGCAATGATACATGCCCCCCGAGGGCGAGAGTAGTGGAGCTTCTACTGAAGATGGGCTTCAGGGCGGTTGACATCTTTGCCCTGATCCATCCCTTCGGCACGTCTGAGTTTGACATCAGCTTCGTTCGCCCAGAGGGGCTAGAACTCTTCTGGGGGAATTACGAGCTGATGAAAAGCGAGCCCGGCTGGCGAGACTTTGCCGTCCAGGTGGTGTCTCGCCAGAACGAAGTCAAGAAGGTGACCGTTTTGACTCGTAACGAGTCGCTTTCTTGTTTTGATATTATGACGTGGCTCGGTCGATACGGAGAGGTGACAGACATGCCCAGAAAGAACCGGGATGAGCACGGCATCTGGTCCGGGGCCTGGACATTCATGGTCAAGCTGAAGCGTTCAGGAAACTCAGTGGCACACATACCTTCTGCAGCCTTCCTCGGCAGGGATCGTATCTTGGCCTTTTACCAGGGGCAGCCGAAGCTCTGCCACAGGTGCGGCGACCCCTCACACTTGAGCGCCGCTTGTAAGACCTTGAAGTGCGCTCTGTGTGGGGGTGTGGGTCATCTAGCCGCCTCCTGTGCAGAGATTAGGTGTAACCTGTGTGGTGACCTTGGTCACCCATTCAGTCGCTGTCCACGCTCCTTTGCCAATGCGGTCTCAGCACCTACGGATGGGGGCCACGGTGCGGCCTCTGGGGGTGAGGGGACTAGCAGAGGTGGAGGAGCTCAGGAGCCAGGGAAGAACCGGCAAAAGACGCCTGCTGAGCAGAGGCGTCAGGACAAGCGCAGACGGAGCAGGGAGCTGACAGGAGCGCCCACAGCAGGTGGATCAATGGTGGCCCCTGTTCCTGAAGCAAATCTCGCGGCTGAGGCTTTGAGGGACAGCGAAGTGGATGAAGAGGACAGGAGGATCCAGAGGGAGGAGGGAAAGACCAACTCTTCAGATTCCTCCCACTATGAGAGTGTGGATGAGGAAGGAAAGAGGTGGTTAGAGAAACGGCGTAAGCTAGGTGCCACTAGGAGAAAGCGAAGGGGGGATTCAAGATCTTCTCCCACCCCTGGCCAAGTACTGGAAGGAGAAGCCTGCTCGCCTCCAGTTGGACTCTCCAATAGGTACCGGGCCCTTCAAGACATCTCTTCCTCCTCTGAGGGGGAAGCGAAGGGCAAGGTGCCTGGGGCAAAGAAAGGGTCAACAGGGGGCACTGAGTCTCCTCCTTGTGGAGGCCTAGTTCCTTCCGGGGAGGGGGCTACTCTGGAGCCTGGAAACAAGGACGATGGGGTCGGGGGATCCCCTGCTATGGACACATCTGTGTCCAAAAAAAGAAGCAAGGGGCTTTCCTCCGACCCCGAAGAAGCGGGTGTGAGGAAGAAAGCCATCTAATTTAATCACTCATGATGGCGGCACCCACTCCGCTGACTCTGGCATCAATTAACGTTGCCAGCATTAAGTCAGATACGGCTAGATTTGCGGCCTTTGATTTTCTCGGCCGCGTTGAAGCCGACATTTTATTTTTGCAGGAGACCAGGCTGCCTGATTTGGCAGCCATACATAAGGCAAAAAGGGAGTGGAGGTCAGGCCCTTCCTACTGGTCTCTTGCGGCCGAGCCGTATAGTGGAGTGGCGGTCCTTTTTACCGCAGCGGTTGAATGCCGACGAGTTATTGAATTAGAAATGGGAAGGTGCCTGATCTTAGATGTCCTCATGAAGGGACAAGAATTGAGACTTGTAAACATCTATGGTCCCCAGTCAAAAAAGGACAGGAAGAGTCTCTTTATGAGGATCAAGCCCTACCTTTTTACCAGCCGCCAAGTTGTCTTTGGAGGTGACTTTAATACAGTCACAAGAGCCCGCGATAGGGGAGGCTCTGGAGACAGGCGGTTGACTTTTGATGGCGTCGCACTTAATAGTGTAGCTAGCGAGGCTCGCCTGGTGGATGTCCACATCCGGCACACCCCAGGCCACGAGGGGTTCACCTATTATAGAGGTCAGAGCAGGTCTAGAATAGACAGGTTTTATTTGAAGGAGGAAGCCATCTCTTCACCAGTGTCCGTTGTTGAGGTGGAATTCTCCGACCACTGTCTGATTTTGTTTTCTCTGAATGTTGCAGAGACCCCCCGGATGGGTAGAGGTTTGTGGAGACTGAATTCATCACTCCTGGAGGAAGCAGAGATAAGACAGTCCTTTGAGGATTTTCTGCAGAGCCAGGTACCATTACTGGATCTCTGTAGCAGTAAGTCAGAGTGGTGGGAGATGTTCAAGAGGAGGGCGGCGAGGTTCTTCCGTGAGCTCTCCAACCTCAGATGCCTGGACAGGTACCGCCTGTACAATGGCCTGAGGAGGAAACTCGAACATCTCGTTTCGACTGGAGGTAGCCGCGAGGAGATCTCCAGAGTGAAATCTTTACTCAAGACGTGCCAGTATGACAGACACGCATCCTTGGTTTTTGAGAGGGATTTCGGGAAGTACCGCTCGCCCGACCCTTACAAAAACTGTAGGATGTCAGTGAATAGTAAAGTGGTCACTGGACTGATTGACAGTACGGGGTCCCTGAATCGATCCAGATCAGGGATTCTGGAGGTCGTCAGATCCTACTACTCGCAACTCTTGGGAAAGAGGGATCTAGATTCGGAAGTGATGTCGGCTTTCCTGGCTGAAACTGTCCCTGGGCCAGGGGTGGACACCTCTCTTGGCGTTTTGACAGAAGAGATCAGAGAAGAGGAAGTTAGACTGGCGATTGATGGGCTCCGGCCCAAAAAGTCGCCAGGTCCGGATGGATTAACATCTGAGTATTATAAGACCTTCAAGGACCTCTTGAGTCCCCTCTTGACGGAGGTATTAAATGAGTGTCTTTCCTCGGGCACTCTGCCAAAGTCAATGAGGAGGTCGGCCTTGATCATTCTGTCAAAAGGTAAAGACTCGAGCCGTATTGAGAACTGGCGTCCCATAGCGCTTCTCAATACGGACAGGAAGGTTCTGGCAAAAGTGCTGTTTAATCGGCTGGTCAAGTTTGCACCCCGGCTCCTCTCGGGGGCGCAGCATTGCTCTGTTCCAGGCCGTAGCACCTTTAGCGCTGTTCTCGGTGTCCGGGAGGCAGTGGAGCAGGGTAGGGCTGGTCACTGGGAGGGGTACCTGCTGTCCTTGGATCAGGCCAAAGCGTTTGATCGGGTTAATCACGAGTACCTCTGGTCCGTCCTTCTGAGATATGGCCTGCCAGTGGGGTTTGTTGATTGGCTGCGAACTTTGTATGCAGGGGCTGAGACTTTCCCGCTGGTGAACGGTTGGCCCGGCCGCCCTTTTGAGGTGGGGTCCGGCGTCCGCCAGGGCTGTCCTCTAAGTCCCCTGTTGTATGCGTTTGCGATAGATCCCTTCCTTAGGAGGGTTGATTGTGGACCTATAGCAGGGGTCGGGATGGACCGGGCGGTGCCGGAGGCTACCCTGAGGGCAGTGGCATACGCCGATGATGTCACGCTCTTCGTGTCCTCGAGAGAGGAGGCGGAGTTTGTGGTGTCGGAGGTGGACCGCTACTCGGAAGCTTCCGGGTCTATGGTCAACTGGGATAAGTGTGAAAGTCTCTGGTTAGGAAGGGGGGATCCTACGTTTGATCTCCCGGACACCCTTCCGGTGCCCCAAACTTCAGCAAAAGTACTTGGCATCAAATTCGGCCAGGGGGATTACCCCATGCAAAATTGGGTGGACAGGCTGGATGGTGCAACTCACAAGGTAAACCAGTGGAAGGGTTGGTCTTTGACCCTTCGGGAAAGAATTAGCCTGATCAAAACATACCTGCTCCCGTTATTCATCTACCTGGGCAGCGTATGCATTTTGCCAGAACCTCTCTGGACTCGGGTCTACAACCTGTTCTTCCTAATGTTGTGGGGGAACAGGTTGAACCTGATCAGGAGAGATGTTACATACCGCACGAGGAGACTAGGGGGGTTGTCTATGGTCAACCCCGTGGTGTTTCTTGTAAACACTTTTTTTAAGATCAACATAGGCAACCTCTGGCAAGAGAGGGCTCCTCCGTGGGTCTACTCCTGCAGGGGATGGTTTCGGCCCTTCTTCCAGGAATGGGAGACAGGAGGGCGAGTGAAGGACCTTCGCACGCAGCACGGACATCTCCCGGCTTACGCTACCTTGGTTCTGAAGGTGATACGCCGGTGGGGTCTGGGGATGTGGGAGATCAGGACTCTGACGAGGAGGCTCCTCGACGAAAGAGTCCTGTTGACCCATTTCCAGAAGCCCCTGGCGCTCAAGGACTGCCCAAGTCGGGACCTGGAGGGAGGGTTACGTTTACTGAATTCAACCCGGGTCCCCTTGAAGTTTTGGGACTTGGCTTGGCGCTGCTTTCACGGGAGACTGTATGTAAGGGGTAACTTGAAGAGCAGGCCTCTGATTGACAGGGGTTGCCCCCGTCAGGAGTGCAGCGACGTGCTGGAAAGCATGGAGCATTTCCTGCTTCAGTGCCCCTTTAATACAGAGGTATACCAACGGGTAGGGGTCTCCATAGGCTGGCCTCAGCTGGCACACCTCTCCTATGCGGAGTGGGCTTATGGAGCCTTCAGAGGCCTTGGTGGCAGGGACCGCTGCACTTTATTTCTAGTTAGCCTAGTGGTCAGGTTCCACATCTGGAGTGCACGGTGTTTAATCTCGACGGAACTGAAAGTCCTCCCCGTGGATACGGTATGTAGGAACATCCTGGGTGACCTGGTGAAGGTGCGTTCTTTGGAGTATGAGAGGCTGGGCACATCTAAAGCTTCTCTCCTATGGAGAGGGCTTGTATTTCGTTAGGGACAGTTTGTTTTTCTTAATTTTCTAGGGGCAGAGTAGGGAGAGAGGAGGGACAGGATAGGGAGAGAGGAGGGATAGGGCAGGGACAGTTTTCCATGAAGGGTCAGACTGAGGGGCAGACTAAGGACAGTCTAGGGCAAATTAGGGAAAGAATAGGGAGAAAATGCAAGGGATAGTACATTGTGATGTCTGTGCCCGGCTTATCACCTCCAATCCCGGTGGCGGGCTGTGAGTGCACCATAAAGCTTTTTGTTTTGATTTGGGCAAAATGGAGTGAAGTAGGGCTGCAGGTGAGCCGACCTTAGGCTTTCGGGTTATGTTAATATATATCGTGTATGTCATGTATATTGGTTATTGTATGTTTTATATGTATATATTCACGTTCTGGGTGGTAGTTAGGTTGGGTGGGGGGTTGGGGGGGAGTGGTTTCACGCCTTGAGCCGTAGCCTGGCACGTCCCGAACATTGAACTCTGGGCACGGACTGGTGGAGCGGGCATGGCCCCCAGGCTGCGGCAGGCAGAGTGTTGTACAGTTTATATATATTAAAAAAAAACAAAAACCCTGGTGTGGCTTGGCACGTCCTGAACTTTAGAACTCTGGGCACGGACTGGTGGAGCAGGCATGGCCCCCGAGCTGCACTGGGGACCCAAAAAAAAAAAAAAAAAAAAAAAAAATTTTTTCTTTAGTTATTTTTGTATGCCGGTTGGCTTGGTCTTTATTTTCATATTTAGTTAATTATTGGTATATATATATGTTATGTTTACGTTATTGCCTAATTTTGTGTATGATGGGGTTTCAGTGCGGTACGGCTGGACCTGTAGCTTTAGTTTTAGTTTTCTCTTCTGGATAGCTGGATGCTCTTCTTTTAGGTATATTGTGTTTTGTTTTGAGTGTGTGTGCGAGTGTGCGGCAGGGGGGAGGGGAGTCCAGACATGGGGTTTCTTTTGTTTGTGGACCATGGACTCTGGGTGAAGGGCCTTATCTCTGTATACGGTTGTATTATTATTATTTACTATTGTTACAGTTTGCTTTTATTGTTATGTTTTATACTTTTATAATAAAAGATCTACAGGATGTAACTCAGGAGCAGTACAGGATAAGTAATGTATGTACACAGTGACTCCACCAGCAGAATAGTGAGTGCAGCTCTGGGGTATAATACAGGATGTAACTCAGGAGCAGTACAGGATAAGTAATGTATGTACACAGTGACTCCACCAGCAGAATAGTGAGCGCAGCTCTGGGGTATAATACAGGATGTAACTCAGGATCAGTACAGGATAAGTAATGTATGTACACAGTGACTCCACCAGCAGAATAGTGAGCGCAGCTCTGGAGTATAATACAGGATGTAACTCAGGAGCAGTACAGGATAAGTAATGTATGTACACAGTGACTCCACTAGCAGAATAGTGAGTGCAGCTCTGGAGTATAATACAGGATGTAACTCAGGAGCAGTACAGGATAAGTAATGTATGTACACAGTGACTCCACCAGCAGAATAGTGAGTGCAGCTCTGGGGTATAATACAGGATGTAACTCAGGAGCAGTACAGGATAAGTAATGTATGTACACAGTGACTCCACCAGCAGAATAGTGAGCGCAGCTCTGGGGTATAATACAGGATGTAACTCAGGATCAGTACAGGATAAGTAATGTATGTACACAGTGACTCCACCAGCAGAATAGTGAGCGCAGCTCTGGAGTATAATACAGGATGTAACTCAGGAGCAGTACAGGATAAGTAATGTATGTACACAATGACTCCACCAGCAGAATAGTGAGTGCAGCTCTGGGGTATAATACAGGATGTAACTCAGGATCAGTACAGGATAAGTAATGTATGTACACAGTGACTCCACCAGCAGAATAGTGAGCGCAGCTCAGGAGTATAATACAGGATGTAACTCAGGATCAGTACAGGATAAGTAATGTATGTACACAGTGACTCCACCAGCAGAATAGTGAGTGCAGCTCTGGGGTATAATACAGGATGTAACTCAGGATCAGTACAGGATAAGTAATGTATGTACACAGTGACTCCACCAGCAGAATAGTGAGTGCAGCTCTGGGGTATAATACAGGATGTAACTCAGGATCAGTACAGGATAAGTAATGTATGTACACAGTGACTCCACCAGCAGGATAGTGAGTGCAGCTCTGGAGTATAATACAGGATGTAACTCAGGATCAGTACAGGATAAGTAATGTATGTACACAGTGACTCCACCAGCAGAATAGTGAGTGCAGCTCTGGGGTATAATAGAGGATGTAACTCAGGAGCAGTACAGGATATACATGTAGATTAATACTATATGTACATTGCAGTGGTGTTCAGGGCTGACATCACTATCTGTCTATCTACATGTTCGTCATGTCTCTTACTCTCACGTAAGCAGGACTGGAGTCGGGGCTGATTTATATTATCCTCTTTCCCATTCAGCCAGATCCGATCCTCCGTGAAGTTGCGGTTTGCAGCGACTGTGGTTGTGGTTTTTAACTGTCAATAACAAAAGCATATAAAGTGAGTGAATGACGGTAAGTAGTCCTGGAAGGTAGTCGTCTAGCAGAAGACATGTATTATTCCCTCAGCAGCCCGAAGCCACTCACAAAGGCAATATTAGGGAATTGTATGTTCAGCGATCCCCCTATATAGTGTTATCGCTGGAAGAGGCGGATGGGAGGGTGCGTGCCGGCGCAGCGGTGATGGATCAATTGCAGTTCGGTACTTTGCATCCCGTAAGGCTAAAGCTGCAGAGCACATGGCACAGTCTCCCCAGTCCTGGATGGGACACATCTTCCACCGCTCCTTATCTCAGCATGTGACAGTCTCTAGTAGGAATACCCTGCCGGCCAGCGGGACGCCTCACAGGCTCGCTCCTTCTATCTGGCGATGGCTGCCTACTCTCTCGATAACTTTGGTGGACCTCCTTTACCGCTTCTTACACTTTCTCCTCCACTTGCACCCAGCTTGTCACTCGGTTGCACCTGACAGCAGTCGGTCTCTCAGCACTCACACCCGTCTGTCTCTGTCTTGATTCCAGGTCAGTAGGTCTCGTTACCCCAGTCTCTCCCCACTGTCTACATTGGCGTATACTCCCCAACCGCTGGTTGTAACGACTGCCATACCGGGGGACTTTCCATCTACACACGCAGATCCCGGGACATTCCGTGCACTTACTTCGTACCTCCCTCCTTTTTACACATGGAGCTTATGTGGCATAATGCTCTACGACTCCCTCTATATCTGCGCAGACTTTTACATGGTCTCGTGTGCCTCCAGTCACTCCACCCCTCAATTTCTCTGCAGGGATTCAGGATACAGACGCACATCTGATCCGCACTTCTCAGTCCCTCCGGAACGGCCTCCGCCACTTTAAGTAGTACTACTCTGCAGTGTCACACTGTAGGGGCGAGATGGTACGGTCTGGAGCTTAGACCCGCTCTAATGGCCGGGGCTTAACCCGTGGTGCATCATTGGGT